>NW_009601931.1:31745-72643 GCF_000690535.1 Cariama cristata | reverse complement strand
AATAAAACTTAGCTGTATCTGTTCCAGCCTGTGTTTTCCTAAGTAGCTTAGGAGGATGACACATGAGGAAAAAGCCAAGAGTTATTGCATCCTTGTGTCTTTCTCATCTGTTATACCTGGTACCCTGTCACAGAAGCAAATTAGATTTGTTTTGACATGATTTGTTCTTGACAAGCCAGCGTTGGCTATTATTCATCTCCCTGTTGTTTTGTCTGTGTTTACAAGTTGTTAGTTAGCCAGTTTCTTCCAGTAGTTTTTTAGAAATTGAAGGGTTTTCAGTGATTCCTTGGATCGCTGTTCAGTATATTTTTAAAGGTAAGTATTCTTTTTGTGCCCTTCTAGTCATCTTGGAAGATAAGTTTTCAAAATAGTTATCAAAGGGCAATGTCATTAGAGCAGGCAATTCCTTAAAAGTTCTAGAGTGATTTTTAACCAGGTAACTTGAAAACCTGTAGTTTAGCTAGGCAGACTCCAGACTCTCTAGCTACTCTAAATGAGATTCTTACTCCTTGGGTTTTGTTGGTTGTTTAATTACATTTATTAAGAATGAAGTATGTTAGCCATCCCAGGTTCACATGTTTTTAATTATTTTTTTTTTGCTATTGACTAATAGATAAAGTATTTCCTTGGTCTTCTATATGTTAGTGTTCTCCAGGAATTATTTTTTCATTCTATTTACTGTATCCTACATGGCAATTGTGGATTTTTTAAATTTTTTTTTGAAATCTTTGACCTGTGTGTTTTTATGCATACACCTCTGCTGCTATAGCTTTCATACGTATCCATAATCATTTGATCTGTTTTTCATATTTTAACAGTTTTTTTGAGTTTCAGCTGGAAAAAGGTATTGTGTTCTGGTCCATTTGATTTCCCTTTATAAATTGTTTCCTTGCATTGGCATAGATTGTGCTAGTAACTTTTATACTGTTTAAGAAATTAAGAATTTTCTTTTTTCCTTAATCCATTCTTCCTATGAGGTCTTGCTTATCAATTCTTTGAGCTTATAGAAGTTTGTTTGCTGAAGATGATTGTCTTTATGCTTAACTTAACCACCCCTCCCTTCAAAAAAAAAAAAAACAACACCAAAAACCAAACTCCCAAACAACAACAAAAAAAACACCCTGGGGAAAAAAAATCAAAACCAAACAGACAAAAGGTCTGAAAGGCCTGTGGAGGTTATTCAATCTAACCTCCTCCTCTAAACAGATCTAGTTTAAAAGTTCAGTCAGGTTTCTCAGATGAGGTTATTTCTTTTCCTAAGAATAACATATTCCCTGTTGTGTGAGCTACCATTTATGTTTTGACCAGCTCCTCCCTTTTATTCAGAGTTAAATCTAGCAAAGCAATTCCAGCTTTTATTTCTAGTCTTCTGTAGCAAAAATTTCCAGGAAGGTGCTGGATATGCATTGTGCATTGCCATATCCTTTTTAAAAAGATGTTAAATGATTAAAACGAAGTCCCACAGTCCAGACAGTTCTATCTGTGGCTCAGGAAAAGCCTTTTCTGTGATGGCTCCCCAGTTGCTGGACTGACTGCAAGTCACTGCTGGACAATGCTTTTTTTCTTCTTTTCTGTCCAGAGATTTGGGTAGTGTAAGATGATGCCTTGTTACTCATCCTTCACGTTTCCTGTGTTTCCTTCTTGATCGTGCTCTATCCTTCTGTACTAATTTCCAGACATGCTAATAATCTCATCTCTTACTGTCATGCTAACTAAATTACCCAGGTAGCAAGCTTCTAGTGTGCTATAAAACACTGCCCTAACCATACTGTAAGCTTCAACCAACTCAGCAGATCGAACAGACTCACCTACATTGATCTGGGATTCACATACACCTGCTAGGAAACACAATTGTTCATTCTTCCATGTTCCTCAGCTTCCTATTTAGTGCCACCTGTTTGCTAGTAACAGCACGTTTACAGTTGCAGCCTTACAGAAGGGGAACAAAAGGAAATACAGCAAAGTGCAGTAGACAGCTGTATGTTGCTATATTATTTATTTCTAGTCAAGAAAGATTAAGTTATAATTCATGAGAGGCAAGACACTGGGGTCAGGCTTTTTTCAGCAGAAATAAATAGTCTGTTATATATGGTTGTCCACCATGTTTGGCAGTAACTACTAGTTACCAAGCCAGCTGTTATATTATTTATTTTGTCACTTCAGTTCATGCTGGGAATTTTTTGAAGGTGAAATTTCTGGTGCTTTATGTCAAGGATGAAAAAAACGCAAAAACTAAACCCGAATAAGAAATTGCAGGCCAGGCATCAAACACCTCAGAGCCCTTATGCCCGTAGAGAAGTTGTGAGTGCAACTGCATAATTGCATGTAAATTCAGCTGCACAAGTCTGATGTTTCATGGCTAACTGATCTTTTAAAGTAAGGATCCAGTTGATGGTTAAAATACTTAGTTTATATGCAACTGTTTTACGCTTGAGTTGAAAATGTAACCACAGAAGTAGACCATAGGTTTTCCAAGTGGAAAATAGTTTTCTGTACAACCGGTATCCTTGTATCCAAAATTATATGTGATGCTTCAGAACTTGTTTTAACACAAAGTGGAAGCTGGCACCAGCACATTTAGTAACCTAATGTCGATGGTGGTACCTAAGTAAGAGCTGTCTGATAACCTCTGCTGTAGCAGTTCACTTCCTTAGCCTGTGGGCTGTTAGGATCAGACCAAACAGCCTACAATTAAGCTGAAGAGTTTCTAGACTCTCAGCCAGGTAGTTAAGAGGTCTGGTTCCAGTTTTTCAGCTTCATACCTTTACTCTTTCTCAGGCTTGAATTATTTAACTAAAATGGGTCGATAGTCTTACAAAAACACATAAATTAGATTCCAAGAAACTAGAAGAAACTAATTTTTCTGCGATGGACTGAAAACTTTTTCATAATTTTAATTTCAGAAAAAGGGAAAATTCAAAATTTCATTCATCTCTGAAACCAAGCACTATTATTGACAAAAAATCTTGCAGAGTAATTAATGAGTAATATTTATCTTGTAAAACAATAAGCATGCCTGCCTTCCTACAAAAAAAAAAAAAAAAAAAAAAGGATGAGTAGGTTTAGCTAGGCAGATAGTTCAATTTTGAACATTGATTTCATCCTCTTTTTTATATTCTCCAAACTTCCTTTAAAGAGATTCGTCTGATTCTCAAGTTGTACTTATCTACAGTCCAAACAACTTGTCGTGTATTAAATAAGTAATATTTTGGATTTTTTTCCTCCAAAATCTTAATTTTCCATGTAAAGGTGAAATGTGAAAGTTAAAATAATTTCAGTTTAATGATTTTCTAAAGATCAGCTAACTGACAAGCTGTGACTGTACTGATTGCTCTCAAATCTCAGTTCTTTCACTGTAGGTTCTGTTGTTTATCTTAAAAAAAAAGTAGCCACAACTGAAAGAAGGCATGAGGGGTTATAATGCTTAATGTAAATTTCCTTAAGAAATTGTGGAGAACTGAATTAATCTCATGGGCTTTTGAAGCAAATTGTACTGCTTTTGCTTGACACGAAGGCAAAAAATGTAGCTTCTCCTCAGAAAGTTATATATGCTTTCTATGATCCTCTAGTAGCATAGATATGTACCATCTTTAAAGTGAGGTATGTTTCTGTGCATCTGCAGAATGCACAATGTTCTGAGGGGAGCCAAACCAGTCTTTTTCAAGTGATGTTTCCAGTATAACTGTTACAATTCTTATTTGGAAAATATTATGTCCTAAAGTGATTTTGGAATTATGATTAAGCTGCTTGTTGCATACAAGTTAAATAACCCTTTCATACAAGAGGGTCTGTGTCTGTACAAAATATCATAAAACAACATTGTTTATTAGTAATGCATTTAAAGGCTTATCCAAGGTACAGCACTCGCTCTCTTTCCGGCTGACACAGGAGACTGATGTATTGGCTCATGTGAGAAGCCCATGCGTTAAGCAAATGACTGAATGAGAGAGGAACTGTGGTTACAACGTGTCTGTATCTGGAAAAATACATCTTTTGTCCTATGAGTGCAGCAAAGCTTCCAGGGCAGTGAAGTATTATGGTTTCTTGCTTTTTCTGTGACCTTATTCTCCAGACGAAGCTGAAGCTCACTGCTGCTGCCAGGCAACAGTTTCTGTTGTGTGAGGTCTCGGAGTGTAAGGGGAAGGTTAGGAGAGCTTGCAAATGCCCAAGATGTTTGAGATGCAGCAGGGAACTGAATGGTCTGTTAGCATGTGAGGCTACCACATCTGCAGCACCTGGTTCCTGCATGTATGATACAGAAGAAAGAAGTTTTAGCTGAAATGGCAGTTTGAATAACATGAAGGCATACACCAATCTTGGACTGATTTCTCATACAGTCTGCAAGCAGCAGAAAAACACACGATGGGGCAAGACTTCATTCTCTCCCACAGTTTTTATCTCCAGCGTTACCAGTTTCAGAGGACATCAGAGCTGCATGGCACCACACCGCACCCCCCCAAAAAAACCCAAACCAAACCAAACCAAAACACATGCAAGAATGCATTGACAAGCTTTTCCTTTTGGTTTAAAATGCGACGTCAGCTAAATTCTCCTAATTTTATTCTAATAACTGTCTGAGAAGCTTCTTGGCTTGACTAGCTTTAGTTTGGGCTCTTCAAGCAGCGTCACCGTACCAGTGCAGAGAGCAGTTTAGTTGCAAAACCCACCTAAGTTTTACATAACCAATTTATTAACCATGGAGATGTTTCGCAAAGGCTGAGCTGTGTGTTACTGTGGAGACCTTATAAGCAACTTTACTTTGAACTGGATTGGGTACATCCATGTGAGCTGCAGTTACAGCGGTAACTGCAGGGAAGAATACCCTGAAGGAGAGATGATGGGATTTTTAATTTTCCTTTATCTTAAATGCAGTTTTGTCTAGCTCCTTAATGAACAGTGATAAAAATGTTAAACTTCAGTTCCCCTGATGCTGTAGGGGAGCGTATTTTGAAACGTTGTTTATGTCCCCATAAATTCTGGAATTTTGCATGAGCAGATTGTTCTGTTCTCAGTGGCAAGCTGCTGCTGCCACCTCACCTCTGCATCACTGTATTGTAATGTGCTTTCCTGTGCATACCTGGTCTCCTGCAGCTGCGCTGATGAAGAATAATGCTTACTGCACCATATTTTAGCCCCTGCCTAGTTTCGTATGCCTGATTTCAAGACTGGCAGGGGTCATACTGGCTCATGTTCACAGACATTATTCCTAGCTGCAGGAGCCTGCCCAAGAACCTCTCTGAATTATAGCCTAAGATGTATATAAGGAAAAAAGTGCCCTATTTTGATTCTCCAGAGGTTACTCCTAGCTTTTTCACTAGGACTATTCTTTGCTTCTTAAAGAGAAAGTTGGCTTAGACTGCCCATATTAGTATACCGAAGGTAAGTTTGCTTGCTTTGGACTTACTATCCGCCAAGTCCTTTTAGAGACATTTTAGAGCCATTATCCACCTTTTAGAGACATTTGAAATGCACAGATGGAAACCAGTGTTCGAAAGGTGCAATCGCTGCCAGGTTTGTATTGTGTGCGATGGAGACTCTACTTCAACTGTTACTGATTTTCTGTGTTTCCAGACATCTTTAGACCCATCGATTGGTGAGATATACGTCCTCAGATAGTTCCTTGGTATTATTATTTCCATTATCTAGTCTGTCCGTAGGACTGAATTGCTGATTGTTCATAGCAGTGTCATTTTATATGGCTTTATAGACTTGGGCTGGATAGTAGCCATTCTGCATGAGTCCCTTGTTTGTTAGTGGTTCTTACTATGTCTTATACAGTAACAAAAGGCTGTCTTGCTACCTTTTCCAGCAAGGATTTGCTGCACCATCTTTTAGATGTAATTTGAATAGGAAAATATTCCAGGTCCAGTATGCCAGACCATGATTTTTTGCATAATCTTTTCCTTTCTGAAGGATCACAGTTACGTTGAGATTGTAACTGCAGGGTGGTTCTTAGCTGACTAAGGGCCTCTTCCTTAGTTGTGCAGCTGTCAGATGATTAGTGAAAACCTTTTACAAAATATGGCCTTAAACTTGGCATTGACAAGCTAGCATTTAGCATTGTGATTGACAGCCTAAAAATTAATTTTCATCCAGATCCTCTGTTCTTCCCCACACAATGCAACAATTTGGGGAGAGTTTTAGCATGATTGGCTAAGAGCAATATTGTTTGTGCTATAGCCTTTGCAACTGAGAACCTGAATTGTGGTTAAATTTTATGTGGTAACTTACCAGTCCAGCTGCCAGTTTCATTTAAAGCCTAACAAATTTACATATTTCAGAAACAGAACAAAGTTTTTTCCCAAGTTTAAAGATTTTGGGACCAGATACCAAGAGAATGACTTCACACAAACTCCTCAAAAACAGTTATCTTTGCAGTTAGCCCATTCAGAATCAACAAAACTGAGTCTGCAGTGCAGCAGGAGAAATAAACTTTGAGGTCTGTAGCAGACCAGCACAATTGACATATATTCTTCTTAACAGTACTGTTAAAATTCTGATAGACACCCTTCCTCCTGTCTGCCCCTTATCTTGGTGTTACGCTCAACTTCTGTCACCATAGGGTGAATGATCCCTGCGGTGGTTGGCTTCAGTTTTGTGTGGGTGGTAAAAGTATAAGCAAGCTGCCAGTGTGCTTGTCATGTTCCAGGATGAGTATGGTTTGATAGCATACGTTTCTTCCTTCTCTTTGCCAAGGGAAGCATAATGTTGTTGGTATCTTTTTCCTTCCTGGAGTCTGAGGGGGGCTTCTACCATAGTTTACACCAGGTTTGTTTTCATTGGTCTGTAACTTCACTTTACATCAGAATCTTATGTATGTGGTGGGTTTTCTGTATGTTGGATAGTTTTTATTTGTTCCCTCTGCTGTCCCTGAGAAAAATGGTTTTCCCAGGTCCCAAGTATTCACTGTCATTAACTGACTGTTAGGAAGTTGCTTATGGCCACAGGATCTCCACTGTCATCCTCTACTCCCTGTTATCATATAGTACCCATACTCCTCTGCACTTCATCTTCATCCTGTGTCCCTGCTTTTGAGGCTGCTGTTAATACTAGCTATATAAAAATTTTGGTTATACCACATGATGATGTAAAGATAATTAAAAATAAAACAAAACAGACAGTAAGCATCCAGGCTTTTACAGCTAAACCAGCTAAAGCAAATTTCTATGCAAACCAAGACATACTCAGACAAAGCCTGACAAGTCCCGAGGCCTTTCAGAGTCAGTATGAAATCTATTACTAGCAATGGTGATACTGCAGTCACAAGACTACAGAGAGACAATACAAAGCATATGCAATGCATATTTAATATGATGAGTAATTTGTTGTATAAGAGTCTTAAAGAATTCTTAGCAGTCAGGAGATCTTTTAAATTAGTATGAAAGCCAACTGTGAAGCAATTGAAAAACATAATGGATGTAGGGAAATAAGAGAAGGGCTCAAAAACTCTCTGCCATTTTCCAGCTTGCAACCCAACTTCAAAGGCAATAGACAGAGGAGATATGCATCAAAGTTATGCTTTTATTAAACAGAGAGCAACCCCTGCACACTTGATATAAAAAGAAGTAGATCTAAAAAGCCTTATTAAAATTGGCTTGAAAGCAGAACACCAAGACAAAAGCAGAGTAAAGAATAGAAAACTGAACATAGAGAGACTAGAATTGCTTGAAGGCAGGACAGCAGAGTGTGGGGAGTACATGACTAGCTTTCAAGCTAGCTTTAAGACAAGATTCAGAAAAAGCTGGCAGTTATGCAGACAAAATCATAGATCTGGTGACCGGTCCATGTCTGTTGGACCTTAGATATGAGAAAGCTGGGAGTCTTAATGCTACAAAAACATAGGTAAAGATTACATTTACATATTTTTTTGTCACTCTGTTTCCATTCTTACAAGTGAAGCTTATTGTTAGAACTTCATGGAGTTTCTTTTTTTTTACTCTTCAGTTTGTCTGAAACACCAAATGAATCCGAGTGTGATCATTATGGGCGCTCTTCTTTAGCAAAAATGCATCCAGAGCAGAAGCTATTCCTGGCATGTTGAAAAGTTTAATATACGGTCAGTGTTTCTAGGATTTTGAGAAGAGTTGTGTCCTGCAATCAGAGTCTTTTGTATTGTGTGCAGATGGCACAGGGAAAGCCTTGCAGTCGTCAACAAACCCTTAAGTGTCATACTCGTGTTAGCCCTACATTTTCTAATCCTAAGTAGCCCTATCTTTTTAATACCCTACAGGGATTAAAAGTATTGATGATGGGTTTATGCATATGTCTTCACTCATGGTGACTTTCAGCATCTTAATCTTCCTTACAGGTTTTTTTTTTTGTAACTTATTTTGAGCTGCTGTCGTTTCACAAAGATGTTAAACCAAAATTGAATTACTAGGTCTCTAGTGGAAGTAATCTTCAGTGTGTCTTGTGTAAATTGTAGGCTTAATTTCTCTTTATATACTGAAATATATAGATATAGTTATAAATCTATGAGGAAGGAGAACCAGTGACCTTGGAAAGAAGAGATTAGTGGTGGCATAAGAATGAGCGGGAAATTCCTGTTCAGGAGATGGGAAATGTTGTATGCTTCTTATGCTGAGTTAATTTGGTATAAAAGAGCAAAAACTCCTTTGTTGTAAGGATCCCTGAACTTCAGAGTAGATAATGGTATTACAGGAACAAAACCAGTGCTTCATAGAATACTGTTTCCCATTTTTTATATGCATGTGTACTTTTGAAATTATAACTTTCTCAAGCAATAGATTTCATTTTTTGTCTTCATGCTGATTACAAACTCTCAGGATGTTGTTTGGTTGTTTTTTTTCTGCCTATCCTTCATAACCAGGTTTTCTACACCTGTGATAAAACTGAGTCTTATTTTACCATCTGCAACATACAAGAGTTTTGAATTGTTTTTGTCCTACTCCTCCTATCTCTTGCCCTATGTTTGGTTCCCTCCTTTTTTTCAGTGAGAAGTCCAGAATTTTCTTTCTCAAATGAATACGGTCATTTAAAGGTAGTATCTTATAGCAGATAAGGCATATTGTTAAAATTTTCATTCTGTGAAAGCCCTCCAGTGAAACAATACTTTCAGTATACAGTACATGTCTGGACTGGGAGGGGCTCTGTTATAGGACAACTTTGTATTCAATAGTATATTTAACCTGTATTTACAGTGTAACAGTGTATCAACTAATAAATATTGTGGGAAAGAAAGCTTATCACCATGGGCTAGGGGATGAAGGGAGAGCAACCCAGGTGTTTCTTCTTTACCTAGAGATGAGAATCAACTCACCAGACTGCTCTAAAGGAGTCCCATTTTAGCCCAAGTGTAAATGGGATAGACATACAAGGCAGTTGGTACCACTTAAAAATAAGAGTCACACCTCTCATATCTGAAAAAGCCTAACCCAGAACCCTGAGTTTTGATGTGTCTGTATTCTTTAGGTTAGCTGACGTCCTGAGAATTGACTCTTAGTTTGTCTTCCCAAACAAGTTAGACAATTATACAGGACAGTTATGAAATCGTCTTCTTTTATCCAAATATACGGATTCTGTTACAGGGGTGCAGGACCTTGAATATGGGTCTGAAGAATCTAATATAGAAAACAAATTACGTTAGTGAAATGCAGTAATATTGTTCTCCATATGTGTTCTGCTGGTGGAGGGAAGACTCAAGTCTCTTGACTCCTTCCTGTACCAATGGGATGAATTGTGAAAGTCTTGCAGGTGATTCATCATGGGTTCCTTCAGACTGAACTCCTTTGTTCTGACTTCTCAGTGCTTTTGGGATGCCAGTGTTAAGGATTTTGCTGTTTTGACTCATAGTTTTCTTCAATAAAAACAGGAAACAGAATCGGAACACAACATTTATTTTAAAAGGTTTTATTTTATTTATAAACACTTTCTTAAAATATTAATATGGGAACTATGTTGGAGAGTATTTTTTTAAAAAGCTGAATAATATTGAAGCTAACATTTTCTGTATGATTAGATAAATAATGTTTAGGTTTCTGAAATGTTGACTGTAAATATGCAATTTATTTCAAAGAATGCAGATGGACATAGCATTTAATGGTTCCTTGTCTAAATTCAGGTAATAAAAAACCTTGCCAGTCTTGCTGTAAGACCAAATACTGGCTCTGAAGTAAAAGACTGGTAGCTCCTAGCCTTCCACAGGAAATCCTGTTTATTCTCTTACCATTTTTCTGTGATAGTTAATTATCCAAAGTTTAAGATAAATGTGACAGAACTTGGTTATAAAGCATTGGAAACCAGATATTAAATAAAAATTAGCTATTTAAATGCTGTGACATCTGAGAATATGTGTAAGAGTTTTCCTAAAAGTCTTTAAACATCATTTAAACTTAAGCACCATTGTGTACAGACTGTTCTGAGCGGTAGAGTTAACTGTGAGAGTTCTCCAAATTAGGGATTGCTAGGTTAGAGATTTAAAAGAATTCAGTGGAACTATCAAATCCCTCAATATTACTGAAATTAATTTTAGGAGTCTATCCTGCAGGTTTTATATGTTCATGACATAAGTCTTTTTTCTTGAATGTCTCAGTATCAGTAAATTGGGAATGACAGAAATAGTAAATCAGAAGGGCCCAAACATAAAGATGCCAAGACAGTCATAAATTTTCTGCCCCAAAATCAGCATCTACCAAGGGAGGCTATCAACGGCTAAAATGGGATAATATTCTAGTTACCATGAAAAGCCAAAGAATTTTGGAAGTCTGATGATCTTGAAAAATCTGTATTTCACATTTTGGCTTGTATCAGCTGAAAATGAAGGATGTGTTTTTCAGGACAGAAGATACTGAATCAGAGGATCCCATTGGCATGGGAGAACCTGACCTTTTATGAGAGGCTCTGAGTAAAGAAAGAAAGGACAGAGCATATTTCTAGCAGAAAGCATAAGGGAAGATGTATATCTCAGTTGAAAACTCAGAAATTTATATCTTACCTCATTCACAGTCATTTTATATTGCAGCATTTGCTTGAGTTTTATATGTAAAAATCCTTATTTTGAACACAGAAATTTTTGTTGCTGACCTACTGCATTCTGCTTCTTACTGAAATTACCCAATTTTATGCTGCATACCAGCATCCTCTGAAGTATTAATACAATCTTTCTGAAAACCATAAGCTATGTTTGGAACTTTTTTTCTTTTCTGGGAACATAAATGGCTAGAGACTTTATGAAATATGTCTGACAATCAGGAAAAAGAAATACAGACTAATTCTCAGGGGGCGTATTGAAACTGATCTTTTTAAAACTATGTATTATTTGAACAATGAACACTAATACTTTTTTAAATTGTAAATATTAAATGTATTAAAGATATACAGGCAGGGAAATGAGAAGCAGAAGTATCCTTTTTATTCTTTTTTTGAAAAATCAAAAGGCTCACAAATGGAGGAGGTTGCAGTGACTTGTGTGCATTCCTGTTTGAAATATAAGGAAAATACTTTTCCACTGACTTTTTTTTTTCTTTAGTATGTCAACAGTGCAAATTATTTAAGATTGCAACTGATGAACATGGAATGTTTAAAAATTTTCAACACTTGCTACACCTAGCAAACTTTGATTTATTGAAATAAAAGATTTATTTTGCTCCTTGAGAACTTTTTTTAAGTGCAAAAAGAAGAACAGATGGATATTGCCATACTGTTAGAATGCTTTGTCTATGACAGTACAGATCTGTACTTTGAAATTCCAATAATAAGCATCAACTTCTCGAAGTAATTTTATTGTAAATGATAGAACAAGAACCAGTTTTTCAGCAAGATATTTTTTAAATGCTCAATACTTTATTGATGCTAATTGTAAATAGTTTAGTTTCTGAAAATCTCCGGAATGTACTGAACCCAGAGAATCATACTACTGTAAAACCAAACAAAAATCAAGAAACACTTTTGAAAAATGAAACATAATCAAATAATATTACTAAAAATCATGAACACTATACTGATGTGTCATTGTTATCCAGGAATTTCTCTTTGTGAAATCCTTATGTGTCTCTGCTACCCTTAGATTACTGCTTTAGGTTGTTGTATCTGTGCAGAGAAAGTTCACTCTTTGCTCTGGAGATGATTTGTTGTGCAGGTGAACCTCACTGTGTGTCTTCACAAGCTGCAGTATTTCTTAGAACATCACCTAAACTCCACCTGTTGTTACGGTATTGTGATGTGCTCGAAGGCACATGGTAATTAAAGGATTGTTGCTTAGTTATGCAGCACTTGAATCATAGATACCAAATGCTGGCCAAACACATTACAAACAACCATGTAAAAAAAACCATGAAAGCTGCTGGGCATTTGAAATGCTTTTTGACTTCATAATATGTCTAAAGGTCTTCTGTTCGGTCAGCAGCATGCTCTGAGGTCTCTGCTCCCAAAAGCAATTCAAAGCCATAGGAATTCTGTTATCACAATCATGTCTCTTGTACCTGAGAGAGGCTAAAGCTGACTGCCTCTGTAAATCACATTGATTCTTCTGCACTTGGGTTTAGTGTTGTTCTTCTTTTTTTGCTTAACAAATGCTACTTTGATAAATACAGTTTGGCAGGCATGCTTGAGGAAGAGTCTTTGTATTTATCACTCTTTTATGTAGATGATTTATTTTTCTCAGAATCAACTACTGGCGTCATTCCCAGTCGCCTCTCTCACTGTATCAAATTACTCCTAGTAATACACATCAGTTGTAACTATTTTTTTAAAACTTAATGATTGGTTCCAGTCATAGCCAGCTATCTGAAGGGAGACTGATTTTTCAACAGTATCAAACAGTACTGTTGAAGCTCGGAGTGGTTACTAGTACTGCAGTGTGTGTCAGATCACATCTGGGCTTCCTGTGTCTGGTTTTGGTGCCCCAATATAAGAAACACATTGACAAACTGCACAGACCCCAGAAGGCTTTATGGGTGATTGCATGGGGTGTGAGGAGGGACTGGGGGAACTATATTCCTTTGTCTTGCAGAGTAGAAGGATAAAGGCGGGCAGGGGTTGCCTCTTCTCAGACATGTAACAAAAAAATCAGGGACAATAGGCAAATTGGAAGAAGAGAAATTCTGATCAAATGTTAGGAAAAGAAATTTTGCAGCAAAGATGGTGAGACACTGGAGCAGGAACTCAGAGAGCCAGGGACACTTTCAGATTTTTAAAAACTCATTTATTAGGGTGGAAAACATCTAAAGAATGTTTTAAGTAAACTCAAACAAGTGGTAACTTTACCTTAAAATTTAGTTTACTTAGAATTTTTAATTGATTAGTTTTTAATTGATCCTTGGTGAGGATCTTTAACTAAAGTAGTTGGACAACTTCTAATAAAGTTTTTGCAGTACCTATAGTAGTATACATAGGGACTAAAACTGCTCATAGGTTCTGTGTTTCACAGCCCTTTTCATTTTTTCGTGAGGAAATAACCTTGGTGAGGCTTTTTAATTCAGCCTGTAGAATCCATGTTCCTTCTCCTCTCTCCTTAAAAAAAAAAATCCAACACGATTTTTTTATTAGACTGGTCTAGTAACTCTGAAACACAATGGATTTTTTTTTCTATGGCTGTTGATTTTCAGTTAGGGTTATTAAGATAGTCTTTAAAAAAAAAAAAAAAAAGTATCATAGGAATCCAGTTCAATGTTTTCTGATAAGGACAAAATTGGACCATACTCAAAGGAAGAGATCATGTCTGAAAGATGTTTTTACATTGTCTGCTAGAAATGATATTTGTCATGTGTTAAAAACTTGTGGCTATATTCCAGGCATGCAGGAGTTCCTATGCTGTGGAAATAAAATTTTAAAGAATTAAATTTCAATATTGAGAGAATGTGATCATTTTGAGGGATAGCAGTACAAGCATACAGTTGAAGAAGATGCTTTAAACATCTGAAAATGTGAGTCTACAATTAAACTTCCAGACTCCCAGGCATTTTTTCTCTTTTGTTCTGAACACATACATAGACTTTCAACCCACAGGGCTGAGAGATAATTTATGGCTTTCGTATTAATGCTTAGTTATACTTAGAGGCTACATTACATTTCTATGCCAGACCACAGAAGACAAGTAAGTAAAATTAAAGAAAGAGACATCAAGTCTCATCTCCAGTTACTGTGTACAGTGTCTTGTCATTAAGTGAAACAGCATTGATGTTAGAGAAAATTCAATTGGTTGTTTTTTGGTTGTTTTTTTGTTTTGTTTTGTTTGTTTGTTTGTTTGTTTTTTACTTCATTCATCAAGTGGAAAGGAATGTTGGAATCAGATTTGTGACCATGACAAAATTTAGACCCCTTCCAGCATTTCTGGACCCCACTATGAATTGATTGTCTCTTGGGTTCTGTATAGTGCTCTTAAATTAATCTAGAGGGTTTTTTGTAATGAAGATGAATCTAACAATCAGTCATGAAAAAAAGGAAACAAGTTTAGAAATTGGATTAGGTCCAAGAAATGTATAGTCCAATATTGAAAACTTTCTAGGCAATGTAAGCCTGAAAAAAAACCCACCTCAGTCCAGTCCGTCAGAATGAGTCTTGTCAGTTTCAGTTGGTTAAAGAATGATTAGGTTTATGATTTACTTTAGATACTGAGTGCTTCAGCACTCCAAAGATGCCTTTCAGATTAACTTGAAACACCTTTTAAATCTAGAAGCTGTGATATGTAGTGGAAGGAGGTGGGTTCTTGTTACAGTGGTCTGGCAATGAGGGAATTTTTATTCAAAACTGTAACCCAAATTTAATCCAAATTTGATGCATTCTGAATTAATATGTAACAGCTGTGCTAGGTAAGGCTATATCCGGCTCAAGAACTCACCTCCAATGGCAGCTAACAGTGAATGTCTAGAAAAGTGAAATTAGGTGAGATTCATCCATTTTTGTTAAGAGATTGTCTATTTATACAAAATGCTGTCAAGGTTTTCCTCTCAACTGTTCAGAGAGGAAGCCACTGCCATAGTATCATATTTGTCTGATTTGTTTCTGTAGCAAGACTCAGCCAGCCATGCCTTAACCTTGCCAGCCTTTCTACTGGTAACCCCATCTCTTCACACTATCATATAAATGAAACCTAGGCTTGTCCCCTGCTATCTTTATTGAGCTCTGATCTTGTGAGTATCAGAGCTGGTTAGGATCATGTGTGAAATGGCACACTGGATCTAGGTCACCTTCACCCTACTGCAATGTATGTAAAGGAAGGATTTACATATAACATCATGGGACACATTGCTTCTAGCAGTATTGCAGCACAGTACCTTCAATTAAAACTTACATGGGAACCCTTACATTTACTAGTATTGCTTCTCGAACATTTGCTGTTAATAATAATATTAAAACTTGATTTAGAAGAATAAATCATTTACCAGAATCATTTTTTAACATTCCTCTGTTCTTACAGCCGAAACACTTAGAATTTCATCATTTACCAAGTTACTGTTCCACCAGGCAGCATCTCCTGCCATGTGGATGTGAATCCTTTGCAATAATAGTTAAGCAAAACAAAACAAAAACCCACAGCAAGACCCACTGTCTTTTAGTGGCAGCCCAGCACTGGGCCCTAACCTCCAGATGTATCTCACCAGTGTTGAGCAGAGGCGAGGGATCACCTCCCATTAGGCTGCTGGCTTTTTTTGCAGTAAGGGCGTACCGCTTGGTCATGGTCATGGTCAGCTTGATGTCCATCAAGACCCCCAAGTCCTTTCTGCAAAGCTGCTCTCCAGCCACTTAGCCATCGGACACCAGAAAGTCATGAGCTTCCAGCCCCCTTCCTCATGGGACTCCCATCTGGATAATCTTGGACTTTGCCTGCTCCTCCTTTGGCACGTCTGGAGATTCAGGCCTGCAAGGCCACAGAGGCTTGGAGGAGATAGAGTCCATCTCTTTCTTCGCACCGCTGATGCTGTCCAGGCTGCTGAGTTCCTCTGTGGCACTGATGGCCCACCTGTACACACCTGCAGGCACTCTGAAAAGAAAACTTCCATTTCTACGCCTCCTTGGAGGCTGGGACTGATACTGGTATTTCATACTAGTTTGAAGGAAGGTGATGGATGTGTTTAAGAGCCTGTATTTGAAATTTCAAGTGTTCTCCCATCCTCTTACACTTGCTTTTTGACTGCATGTTTAACCTTATATTTTGTCATGAGCAATAATCTTCACAAAATTTGACTTCTTTTTGATTTTGGCACTTTTTCAATTTGTCAGTCTGTGAACTTGGTTAGACGTGTTGGTTATTAATTTTCTGTCCTCGTCTGAAATGTCACAGATTTCACAAAGAGCTGCTAAATTTTATTCATTTTGTGTGTAACTAGAAGCACTGTTTGTCACAATATTGGCTACTGTGCAGGCCAAGAAGGTTTTTGAATTTAAAGACCCATGTCTCAGAAAGGTAACTAAGTAAGTAACAGGTTTCTGGATGAGAGGAAACGTCAGTTATTCCACTGCAATATAGAAGTCCAGTGGCTCTGAGCTGACAGAAGATCTACTATGGCTTGAAAATAAGTTTCCACATTCATGTAAAATTAAATATCAGCAAATAGTAAATAATCTGGATTTATATTACAGCCTGTTTTCCTGCGGCATCTGGCTGAAATGAGGTTCTACTCTTCTAAATCCATTTGTTAGGGTAGCCTGCAGCTATGAGGAGAAATTAAAGTTCTTTAACGTTATTTAATGAGAAGTTCATGCCTTCAATTCCAGAAACTGAAACAGCTGACCTCTCTGTAGAAGTCAAGTAATACATAACGCCAAATAATAAATCATATGAAGGACGATAATTGCTATCATCTCCCATTTATAAATATATGTGCTTGCTAACATCACTAGAAATTTTTAAATTAGAAATGCCTGAAAGTAAAGATATTAATGGGGCATTTTATTTCCATGCATAAGAAATTAATTGGGTAATTTTACAGTGGCATATAAAGATTGTTGATTCTAATGTAAGCAAAGAATTCTTGGCTTTTGTAGTTCAGTTGTAACATTTAATATACTTGAAATCCCAACTATCTATTTTTGCATTCCTGTTGAGTCTCATAGTCCTTTACATGGATATCCACATTTCAGAATGCACAGCCAGCTTCTGAGAAGAGGCTGCACTCCCAAGAGGCTCTTTAGCCTACTTTCCAATCAGTTTTATTTTGGAAACCTGAGTGCAAGTAGATTCTTTTTAAAAGATTTTTAAAAAAAGAACCTTGCCTTCTTACACAATGATATAAGGAAAGGAATGCTTCAGGCAAACTGGGATGATAGGGAAAGACTGGCTTTCTTGGGAGCTTTCAGCCATGCAGATATCACATTTGTTATCTTATAATCAACATGTGAATAAGGAGTAAGATGCTCATAAATTCAAGCAGTCTGTCTAAACAGAGATGGTACTTGTTGAAGTTATCTGTTCTATTTGTTTGAATACTTCATTCAGTGCTCTTCGTATTACTGAACATGTCACGGTTTTCCTACTACAGACCACAATGATCAAGATATCAGCCTCCAAGTGTATTAAATGGTGTGTTTCTTTTCATCAAGGTATTGTGGTATTTGCTTTTAGGCATAGTTTGGCTATCAGTAATACTCATTGTGTGTTTCCCAAATGTGAAGGAAAGTACACATTAAAGGAAGATTGAAATGCGTTATTTTAAAGTTTCTTCTTCCATATGAGAGGCAGAGGGACTTCATAGTAAAAATCTGAATGTTTTTTAGATGATTACCTTGTAATCTGAATCATCTTTATGGATAATTCCTGTACATTGGGGCCAAGAGGCTCCGTTCTTCCTTTAACGGGGAATTTTACCAGAAGATAGTATTGTTGAATTATGGCATTTAAAATGAAGACGAAGAATTTTTTCCTTAAAAGCTAGTTTGCAAAGTGTTTACTAATTCAGAGTAAGTTAGGCAAGAAAAGGCATAATACACAATTATAGAAATAATCTTTAGGCAGGCTTGGCAGGTGTGAATTCAGGGTAAAAGGAAAGGGCAATCGAGATCACTGATTTTCTTTTTTTACTCTTGCTGAAGATACATAGATAAAGTTTCAAGAGGAACACTTTTCTTCCCCTCTGCTGCATAAAGGAGAAGTGACAGAAGTACAGAAATTGTGTTTATAGAACTGCTGTTCCTTGGAAAGAGCAGCTTGAAACTTACCAGCTCTAAGATGTAGTCTAGGAAATTATTGCCCTTTCAGCAAAAGTGTAGAAGAGACCTGGAAGAGAAAATTAAATGTACTTGATGCTTACATTGTGTTTGTCTCTTCCTGTCATCAACTTGTGTTTCATCAAGTTTTATAAAATAGCAGTTTTCTAGTAGTGTTTAAAAAGTCTCACCACATGTTCCCAGGCCACATTATGATACCTGTAAATTGTTCCTTAGTCCTTGTATCCTCAACCTGTAAACACCCAGTGTTTAAAAATGCCCACAATGAAAATCACAGAGGAATAAACTGGGATAGATACTCCCTTGATCTCCCCTAGGCACCTCACTATTCCTATTCAACTTTACTACTTTAACTTTTTCCTTTAGATGCATTTGGAAATAGGCAATTAGAGTACTGACATCCTTTCTGTCACAAAATCTAACAAGGACAAAGTTATGATAAAATTTTAATCTTCTCTAAAACTGTTCTGTAAGTTCCAGTTTGGCAGATGCAGTGTTAAATTCATTAAATCCAGTGTGGTTCATAAGTTTGAGATGACAGAAGCTACTGCTGACTTGTCAACCTTCCCTTGCACAGCTGAAACTGGGTCTGATTTGTAGTTACTATCGCTTAAATGAGAAACCACATGGGTAGTCACAAATATCTTATCGATACATATGCAAGAATGTATTTTCAGTAACACTTCTGGAGCTTGATGTGTGTGGCTTTTGCATGAGAATTAAAATCCCAAGATATTTACTCAGGTTTATACGTACTCACTGTGTATTTTTAGATATAGGAAACACATAATCACGAAGAGTAAGCACTCATAAAAGTGGGGGGTTTTATATGATGCCTTCCTGTGTTTTCTTTTTAAAATCATCCCTAGTACAATACTACCTTTCACTATTTCTAAATAAACATTTTTTTTCCTCATTTCAACAGTTAGACTCTGACATTTGTTTCAAGCAAAGCTAAAATTTTTAAGGCCTCTTCTTTATTGCT
Organism: Cariama cristata; assembly: GCF_000690535.1. Taxonomy (NCBI): domain Eukaryota; kingdom Metazoa; phylum Chordata; class Aves; order Cariamiformes; family Cariamidae; genus Cariama; species Cariama cristata. The sequence goes on along the minus strand of NW_009601931.1, from coordinate 53,535 downwards.
TTACATGCATGAACTCCGTCAAAAATACTGTTATTACCAAAAGAATATTGCCAGTTGATTGTTTCTTAGAATCAAATCCACAAAGGAACTGGCATACTGTTTTTTCCCACCATCATAAAAGCAGTGGTTGTTAACACACTTGCAGGTATTGTTTCAGTTTCTTTATGGAAGAAGAAAGAGTAATTTTGTATTGCTTTGAAAGAAACAGGTAAATAGCTGATACTTTGAGATTAGTATGATGGGGAAGTTGCCTAATTATGAGATATCTGCAAAGATGAGACTATTCAGTGGTAGAAGGTTCTGTGTTTGCATTGCCTTGGAGTAGAAGACAACATTGCATAAAATAATCTCCAGATTGCTGTTGTCTGAAGTCTGTTCAAATTTCAGGCAAAGGGTGTATTATGCAGAATTAAAGGGTCTCAAATTGGACAGATTTATCTTCATTCAACCAGGACATTTTATTTTTAAGTATTTCCTTTCATTAAGTAAGAGCTGTCTGACTGCAGTGAGCACAGTGCCTTGGATATAGATTTCCAGTGTTCAGTTGTTCTGAGGCCCTTTGTTGTATGTAAAGTCTTCCTTGAGAAGCATGAAAAGTTAGAAACCTGAAAGGGAAGTGCATAAGGATTTGAGTAAATTAGCAAATATCTTTTCACAGCAGCATGTACAGAAGTATGTGCATCTTAAATTTTGGTATTCACTATTTAGCGACTCACTTGATTTTTAAATAAAATACTTCTTTCACTATTTTATTCTTTCCATTAAAAAAAAAAAAAGCAAGAAAAGTAGTATGTTTTGTGCTAGGAAGTCACTTATTCTGAAGGCAGCCAATCAAAAGTGCATGAAAAATAAAAGCATATGTTCACCTCTGTGTTAACCCAGAATAATTGTATTCTTTCAATATGTGACTTAATTTACATGAGTGAATGTTGCAATAAATAAAGCAAATAAATGTATTATAAGTAGTGCTCTTCTTGCATCTGAACAACATTGGGTTTGAGTATTTCTACAATAAGATGTTTTTCTGAATGTGCTGATATTGCAGATGAACTGAAATGGCACCTAACTTTATTGTGACAAGCTGCTTGTATCTCATCATGTCCGAACAAAAGTAGAATATCAGTTGGTAGTTTTTAATTTCATGAAAATACATTTGTTTCTTCAATTTTAACACCTGAAATGTATAGCCAAACATGTTTTTCCATTTTTCCTGGTGCACATCTGTCTCTGGGCTGCATATGCTCAAGGAGAACTGCTGATAGGGGCTGGTGGAGACATCAGTTAAATCAGTAAGTGCCCTAACATCATCTTATCTCTTGACAATGCAGTTTATATTTTCCTTCTGTGGAAAATACCAAAAAGATGTAATCTGGAAAAGATACTCACCTGCAATTAATCCTAGGTATGTGCAGCTATGTTCCCTCTCATGTTTCGTTAATCCCTCCTGTTGCATGTTTTTATATTTATTCACAGAAGAGGACAATGTGACCCTCCCGTTCATAGATCAAGCTTTGGCTTATATGTCCTTAATTATATGTCCTTAATTATCCCAAACACCCAGCTTTATTCAGTAACTCATGGTTCTTCCTTTTTGGAGGAAGGGGCCAGCAGATGGTGCATGGTTGAAAGTGAACAAGGAAACCTAACAGTTTCCTTAAATCATAATACTATATGTGTCTTTTTTTTTTTTTTCCTAAAAACCATTTACTGGAGGAGAACATATAATATATTGAAAATATCAAGTTCTAGTTCAACTTTCTTAAAGAATTTTCTGACGAAGAGTGTAGGAAATACAAAAGAATGACTGATTTTAAGACAAGAATTCCAGTTATGCTGTATCTTGAAATTGCATTTTGATAGTTTCATTTAAATGCTGCTTATATTCTGCATTATGAGAGTGAGTGACTAATCTTTACCTTGGTACTGGGGAGTAGGAAAAAAATTAGTCACTCATACTAAGATGTTGGTGAATAGCAGTTTATGGTTTGATTATATCTTCCTTCAGCAGTCACTTTTCCCAGCTGAAGAATCATAGTCTATTTAGGGTTTGTTTTTATTTTTTCTGTGCAAATTTCATTGCCTTTGTTGCCCTTCTAGCTACCTTTTCTATTTCCACTGTGTCATCTTTGAGATAAGTGGCCAGAACTGAGCTCATCAGTCCAAATACAGTTCACAGGCCTCCTGCTGCCAGTAACTGAATTCTTAGCTCACTCAGTTTGGGGATTTGCTCATCCTGTGCTGGGAGCCTCCCTACTGGATTTCTAACATCTCCTCTTCAGTGACAGAGGAGGGAAAGAAAGGAAAGGAGAAAAGGGGTAAACAAGTGTATTTCAGCTTGGTGCAGTCATACTGAAGCATTCAGGGAGTTTAATGTTCTCTGTAACATGTATAGTTAGAATTTATTTGGAAAATAGCTACTGCAATAGTGAGCTTATTCCTCTCAAAAAAAAAAAAAAAAAAAAAAAGTGGTGAGGGATGTTCCTTTGATTGTGATTTATAAATCTTACTGAAGAAAAAATAGCAGCAGCATGGTGCCTTTTATCACATAACAACTGTTGAAGTTTTAGTTATCTTTTTCTTTACCCGTTCTTGGAAGATTCTAGGCATTGTTGAATGTTCCTAGGGGTAAAAAAAAAAAAAAAGGAAAAAAAAGGAAGGAAAAAAATGTAAGAGAAGTTGTAAGGGAAGATTCCACCCTTAGCACATTTCTGTAAGCAAGACCTGCCATGCAATGCTAAACAGTTTTGCATGGAGGTACATCTTAGTGTAAATCTTAGCTATTTTCTAACAAATTGGTGTTGTAGCCTGTCATTCTAGCTGGAAAGTGGCAATAAGGAACACCAAGGGTAAACAAAAGATTGGTCTGAGTTGACTCTCTCATCAGCAATCATCTATCATTGATTCTGAGCAACAAAGAAATTTTATTCTGGGTTTGCAAGATGAGTGTTTATAGGAAAATTTATGTACTGATATTCTCAGTATTTCTAGAGGTGAACTCATTGAATTTTCTTTTCATAAACTTTCATGAGTAAATAGGTCATTTATAATCACAAGTATTTACAAATGAATAAATGTTTGTTTGTGAATTCAGTGTGCTGATCTAAACATGGAATTGCAGTAATTTATGCTGTTACCATAAAAGTAGTCATATAATAATCAACACTGAACTCTGACCTCAGCCTATGGAAATCAGACTTACTAAACCATTTGTGATGTTCCTGCATAAAATTTTACTGCATAAGATCTTGTTAATGCTTTGTCAAGCTTATTTTTCAAATGCCCCAATCTGCTGTGTTTTTTGCAAGCATTCGCCTCAGTTGACCTCGCTGCATACATTTTTAATGGTTTCAGTATGATGAGATGCACATAGAGAAACACAGAAAACTTTCTCATTTTTTTAACTCTTCTCCAGAGCAGAGGACTTCCATTCCTGTTTTACTGTTTCCTAGGCTGAGACTGTCCACATTCTTCTTGTCTCTTCATAGTACTTCATTCCTCCCACGTCACTCCCTCTCTTTCTGTAAAAATTTGAAAGGCACAATGCGATTTTCTGTTTTCTGATGATTATTTAGGTTTATGGTGGTGTCTGCCTTGACATATGCTTGGGGAACCTCTGCAGATGGTGCAGGTCATGTGCATGAAAGCCTGGGTGTCCTCCTCGGAACAACTGCTACTCCAACCACTTCAATATTCCCTTCACCACCTTGTAGTCTCCAAATCTGCTGATTCTTTCCTTGGGCTCATCCAGCTGCCTGGGTCCTTACAGATGAGATCTGGGCATCAGACTTGGGGTGCTTTATGTAAGGAGATTCTTAGATCCCTTTGGTGCTTTAATAATTTAAAGACTTTTCAGAAGCTATTAATTTCTAAAAACAATTTAGACCATCTCAAATTATTTAATACGCTGCCTCATTGAGCACAGTAAAAGTGTACTATACTCTGAAAAGTGTGTGTATCCTCGAAAGAGTTTTTTTTTTTATTTTATTATTCATTAATGAAATAATTTCTGGGAGACCATGCATTCCCCACAACTACCACCAACTAAATTTTTCCTTATGTTTCATTCTTTGTTAATTGGCATAGTTATATGCATTTTATGCTTCTATAGACTATTACTTTGCAAGTACTTGCACGAAATTAACAGAATATTTGATGTGTTTATATATAGACATGTCTATGTGAATGTTCATCATAAATTATATATATATATAAAATATGCATACAAATTGAAAAATAAGTCTGTTTTAAGACAAAGTGCATTTGTCATACACGGGAGAAATATGGTGCAGGTTAATATTTTTGAGACAGGGCAGTGCATTCAGTAAGGATAAAATACTCTAAATGGCTTATTCCCACTTTTGCTGAATTTGAAAGCAGTTAAAATTCCCGGGATTTGACCATATCCCTGGAGATGCACAACCAGCCAACACTTCCTCAACCATAGGGCCTTTTTGGTGAAACAGGCTCTGAGCCTTGTGCCAGGACGCTGATGCTCCTGTGAACTGCTTGGATAATCACTTTGATCTTCAGTTACCTCACAAATGCCATTTGATGAAAGAAATGAATTAGGAAGTTAACTTGTATTTAGCTATATCTTCTTCTCAAAGGAAACAGTAATCACTGTTCTAAGTACTCTTTAGTCTTCTTCATGTAAATCTTCTCTGATACAGAAGAAGCTTTACAGAGAAATAAACGCAGATCATAATATTTTCCAATATAGAACTACGCCACCATTTCTAAGAGTGGAAGTACAATATTTTATTGGTCATTTTTCTCTCATTCTCTAAGAAATGTTCCCAGCCAAACACTTACACTAACAAAAGAAATATTTTCACTGGTATGTGAACTTTCATAATTTTGTGACATCTTTATGGACAGTTACTCTTTGAAGGTGAATAAAAGTAATCCAAGTAATGTGTTATATAAAACTTTTTACATAGCCTGACCAACTTTCTAGAGCTATCTTTCCTATCTGTAGAAAATGTCTCTAAAATGTATTCACTAGCTTGCTTTCTGTAACATGGTATCACTCCCAACACACCATATTCTCATGAAACTTGGTATAAGCTTAAAAAACAAAGTTATAGAATCATAGAATCGTTATGGTTGGAAGAGACCTCAAAGATCATCAAGTCCAGCCATCTACCCAACGCCACCATGCCCGCTAAACCATGTCTCAAAGTGCCAGGTCTAAATGTTTTTTAAACACCTCCAGGGAGGGGAAGTCCACTATCTCCCTGGGGAGCCTGTTCCAGTACAGCAGTAGGAAGACTTAGAAGCAATTAGAAGCAAGAAGAGAAATTTTGTGAAGGTTTTTTTGTGAAGTTCATGTAGTCAGTCAAAAAATTAGTATCTTCTCAGAAATAGTATTTAGTACAATTATATCTGATGAAGAGAAATCAGAAACAATATTGAATTTGAACCCAGTAAATGAAGAGAATTGAAATACATCTACTGTTCAGGAAAGTAAGAAAAGTTACTTTGTACATTAAACACAATAAATTGTAATTGTTCAAATTCTTTGATGACTATTCATCAAATCTATATACCTATATTTTGATGTAATGTAATTTTTAGGGCGTTCAAAAGAAAGAAATTAGAAGGCTTACTATTTTTCAGTACTGACCATATTTTTAGAGTTTTTCTTGCCCTTAAATAGGACAATTGCCCTGTCATTCAAGGCAGCCAAATTCTTTTCTTCAAGTGAAGATTCAGAAGTTAGTAAAAATCATGTTCACAGAATCCTCTCTCAGAACAACTCCTGGGCTCTAGCTATGGGGTTGTAAGGGACAAAGAAACCTCTTTTCACTGTTCTGCCCTCAAACCTGATAAACCAATGGTGCCAGAGAAGCTGCAGTGTTGTTGCTCAGTAGGGTACCAGTTGGTAAAGGATATCAGTTCCACCTCCTAGGTGTCTCAGGAGAGCTAATGGAAAACGTAGGATGGTTGCCAGAGCTGGGGCTTCCAGGGTTGGGGACAAAAGTCTGGAAGTATTATGTTACTATTACTGATCCAGCATGAACCCTGGAGAGTGGTGATTTTGCCTACTTACATTTCAGTTCATGCAAATAACTTCTTGATGTCTGAAGTTGATCCAAAGCTACGGTAAAATCTCCTGCCTTCTTTATGCCTGGTGTCTTGATGGTAGTGGAGACTTTTCTAGTGCAGTCACATCACAGGCCAATGGAGGAGGCTTTTCCGCAAGCATGGCTGTGCATCCTGCACAGCAGAGGCCACAAGGCAACAAGAGCTCTCTTTCGCTGGTACAGTACTGCTTCATCCGTGGCTTTCCTGGCAGAAGACGTCAGGGAGGGGGAGACTTGTCCTCAAGGTCTAGCTAATGTGGTTAGGCCAGCAAAACTTTATAGCATGCAACTGGTCTGAAACATGATGCCTCGTGCTGTGCCATTGGCCACGGGGTGGGCAGCACAGGGAGAGTGCTGAGGCGTGGCTGTAGCACAGGTCATGGCGCTGCCTGACAGATGTAAGTAGTCCTGGTAGAGGAGCAGTGGATAAGGTGAAGTAACGCTTTTGATCTGCGAAGGCTGCACAATATGCTTCACAGCCACTTTACTTTCAGGTTTGTGAAGAGTTTTTTCCATTTCCAACAGTAATGGATTCCTAAAATCCTCAGGAGTGTTTTTATTGAGTTATATTTAAAGAGTAAAATGTCTTGTGAAAGTTTTGCTCTTCAGAGTATTCCTTCTATGATCTTGTTGGTAATGTACTGGTAAAAGAGAGAAAGAGATTATATAGATATATTGTTAACTGATTGGTTTGTATTATCATTACTTTCATAAGGCTGTAATCACTGTACACCAGTTTTCTCCCTTCAATCATTCTGCGTATTTCAGTGTATCTAGGTGTCAGATATCCAAGAGAAGCAGGTACGTTTTTTTCTCTTTCATGCAAAGATGCTTACTTGCATATTCTTCTTACTATCTATTGGAAAGCAAGAATATTGTCTATCATTCACTGATACACTCACTCCTTTGAAGGTCATGATTTGCGTAGCTTTGAATCGTAGAGCAGTATTAGGACAGTCAGCATATTTCTTCTTAGAGTGGCATAGTACTAATGATTACTAAGCTTTGAGGAATCTGAAATCCTTTTTCTCTTTTTTTTTTTTCTTACTTAGTAAAGATCCTGTGTGTTTGAAAGACAGAGTGCTTTGTTCCAGCTATCAGCTGGTCTTATAAAGATATTACTGCTTGCTTCTTGTTTAAGTAAACACATTAGTCTGAGAGTGAGATGCACTTACGTGTCTAGCTAAGCTGAAGATTTTTTTAAATTAAAGTCTAATATATAGTTTTAGTAAACTCTCCTGGTTTATTATGAATAGAACTAATAGTTACAGCCTGCCTTAAACATATGTTCTTCAGAAGATTAATTTCCACATCCTGGATTTATTTATTTACATGTTCATGAATTCTCTTATCTAAACTCTGCCCTTGGAGAGAAGGATTAAAGGTAACTTTATTGCTGTTAGCAGCAATGGGAGGAACTGTATTATTGGGTTTTTTTCCAGTTAGGATTCACCCTCCTACATCCCAGTGAGAAAAAAATAGATTCTTATGCTCTGCTCCATCAGTAAAAACTGTCAGCATGAATGAGCATGTTGTGTATCTCCACATCTTGGCTCATGGATTCCCCTTGTTATTGCCTACTTTATATCATCATGATGTTTTCCTTATTCCCTTTCTCTTTTTTTAGATAACAGTGCCACTACTTCAGATTATATTTTTTGGTTGTGGGAAACTTAGTTTTATCTGTGGAATCAGAATCTGATGTCAGTGAATAAAAACACATTAATTTAACTAAGAAGGGAACTAAGTCCTTATTTCAGTATCTGTAATGTGGGTGTACTTTTTTGCAGAAATAATACTACAGTTGCAATGCTTAAAAGATTCAGTCTTTTAGCTGTCAGGACTCTATTCTGCCTATTAACTCCATTTGTCCTAACAATTCTGGGAAGACTATAAACTGCAACTAGATAGTCTGAACATAACTGTGCTTTATCCTTGCTAAGCTTCTGAAAGACCTGAATATAGACTGCCTCACGAGAGAGGAACATCTTTACCACTTACCTCAATCACTTTTATTATTAAAAAAACCCAACCAAACAAACAAACAAAAACCACCACTAACAACTCTGTCTTATAGTCACTGCTTATTTGATGCTACCATGCCTAGCTAGATCTGCAGGCTGTCCTTTTTCAGTCTCAGACTGGTGCATACATTAGTGTCATGTTATTAAATGTCCCTGAAGTAGTGAGTCTATCAGTAAGACATTCTCCATCTTTTTTTTTTTTTTTCAATGACTTCCATCTCGAAGATATAAGGTTAATTTTTTAAAGTTTTCATAGTGAAACTGGTCTACTTAAAGGTCTAATTGAAAAATCCCGTACATAATGCTTTTTGGTGCCTAGTTTTCAATTGCTTTTTTTACACCTATTTTCAATACAAACAGGATTGTTTTTTCTCATTTTAGAAGTAGCACTCCAACATTTTTCTTTTATGGCACATTAAACTATACTGGGTTTGGGTTTTATATTTTTGTATGTCAAAGGTGCTAGAAATTTTGAATTCTTTATATACCTGTGCATAAGGCAGCCCACACAACACAAACTTATGAATAAGCTGAGCCGTTTTTATGCTTCATTTGCTTCATTACCTTTCTGCGGTGACTGTTTGTATATATGGATGCAACTTATGTGTATTTTTTTATAATAGTTGATGTAATATCCACTTTGAAATGAATGCATGCTTGTGCAGCACATCATTATTTCTGCTAGTCACTGAGACTTTGTACTGCTGTTTATTTTTATTCATTGGGAAAGATGCTTACTATAAATTCTGATAGTCTTTTATGGAGAAAAAGTAGTATCTTCTATAATGGCTTAAAAGCAGCTGATCAAGTTAAAGCTGCATCATCTGTATGCTGTGTAATCAATGAGTGCATGGGTCTCAGTGCATCTTGGAACTCAGTGCCAGAAACTGAATGATATCTGAGAAGAGCTGTGCATGCTCAGATGGGTGAGATTGTGTTGACTGGAAAAGCCTGATGGAGAATTTGCAAACAATATTATGTCAAGACATACTTCTGTTTTTATTACTCCTAGATTATTAACAGTTATGAATACCAGAGAGGTTCAGTTTTCTGAAATCTATGAACAAACAGGGCCAAAGAATTCATAATGTATAATTTAGGTAACTTTGCAAATGGACAATGAAGTGGGTATAGGGACATGATAGCTTCAGAAAGTCTGAGTGATATTGACACAAATTGTGTATCCCTTTATTAAGTTGCTGTGTAACTTGCTTGTACTGCATGGAAACTTGGAACACCAAGCCAGACGGTGATGAAGCAGAAGTAGACTAGGAGATCAATAGAAAATATGACAAGTGAGGTTATGGGGACTTCTGCAATCTGATACTTTGCTGTCCTTTTCCCATAAAGCACGGTGATTTTGAGATTGGCAATCCTATGAAAGCTGAAGCAGGAAATTCTTCTGAAAGCTGATCAGAAAGTTTTATCTTTCAATACCAAAGATAACATGGCTCAACTGCTAAGACAAGTTACTCTGATGCTTTACTGTTACTTCATGTAGCTTCTTCTCACCCTATATCTATCTTTTGTAACAGGTTTTATAGTCTCTGTTCCTGTGTGAACTTCAACTCTTAACTCATGCATGAGAGTATTTAATATTTCATTTAATGAGTACATTTACTTTGGATTTCTTAAAAAAAAAAAAAAAAAAAAAAAGTGGTATTGCTTTCTCTTTGAAATTTGGGTTCTGGGGCAAGTGTTTTAAATCACTTCTTGAGAAATTAGGCCAATATTAGTAGTATTTGAATGGGAGCAAGATCTAAGATCCCAAATGGTGCTATGAGTGTACTGATCGGTGTCTGTGAGAACATGGCTTATTCGTCAGGGATGGTTTGACCTGTTCAGAATTGCCACAGGGACATTTAGTGTTATATAGCCAAATACGTTATATACTGTCTTGAAAATATGTCATTTCCACAAGTACTTACAATACCTGATATCTAAAACACAGTTTCCACTATATGTAGTTAGACAAAGTGAATTTTGAGTGTTTTTTTTTCAATAAATGTTGTAGTGCATACGTTGCAAGGAAATGTTAATGAAAGTCATCTTTGAATTTTGGAACATCTACACTTGAAACTTGACTATAAGTGTTTCATTTATCCTGCTGCAGAGAGAACCTGTTAGCCAACAAAATTAACCAACAAGATTAGCCATCAATGTTCTGCTCTGAAAGTGTTGAAGAATAATAGCAACAAGTAGCACATACTTTGCAGGAAGGGTTGTGCGCAAGAGAAATGTAACTCTTGTTCCAGAGTATACATGTAAACAGACGAGAGATAAAGACTAAGGAGAAAAATGGCATCACATAAAGATGCAGCTCTTTTCTGGAGTTAACACAATAGTAATGTCAATAGCAGAGCCAGGAATTAGAAACCACTAGGCATTTGTCTATTCGCTGTGATCTCTTTTAAGATAATCTGTAGATTACATATTATTTGAATAGATAACAACTACATTCAGAGTAATTGTGATTTTATTGTTCTGTCACAAACAAAAAAACAGTTGAAAAATATGTTGCAAATTATTTCTTCTGCTGCAGTACCTGTGATTGGATAGCAGTGTGTTCAATGACTTAATGGCATTGCTTTTTTGCAATATCATTATGTTGTTTTTATACTTCTTGTTCTGGAGAAGGGGGAAATTTTTGACCTTAAAAGTACTTAAGGAGGTAAAATCAAGAGCAACAAAACTACCTGCTGTAATCATGGGGAGAGGAATCATCAGTGGACATATTTTTTTAATGGTTTTATCAATGCAAAAAGGCCACTATCATAACTGTTAGGCTAAAAATGTAATTCAACCCTTGTATGTTACTAACCTAGTGAAAAGAACAAAAAAAATACAGTGATCACTAGGTTAACTGGATATATTATAAATATTTGATAACAGGTGTAAAATATTTGTATAATATTACACATATTAATTTAATAATACTTACATAATAATACATCAAAAAGAAGAGAGAAGAGCTGGTGAAAACTTAAAATGCTTAGCAATGTTTGTGATGTTTTGCAAGCCACTTTTGTCTTAACAGTTCTGATGTTAAGGGTAGTAGAAATAACTATGATCCTTGCTTGTACATTCAAGTTGTGTTTTTTTATCTTCTGACATTTTCTCTAGTACTTTCTGTCAAGAAGGCAGTTCGAGTGTGTTACAATGACGGTGCACAGAAATAAATGATTAAATCAGGCACGGATATTAAATAGCAATATTTAGTGCATACTACTAATGTCTTACCAATGAAGTATTAACTAGTAATAACTTAAATGTCAAAAATTAAGTCTCTAAAAGATAATTTAAATTAAATTTAAATGTTATTTAATATTAAATTTTCCTATCCCTGAATTCTCATTTTTAATGTGTTATATCTGCCCTACAAAAACATCTTAACTCCTACCAGGAAGATACAACCTACATAGCTGTGAATAGGGAGTTCTCTCTTTTTGATCTCCCTAATGTGTCAGATCTTACACTTTCAAATTAAATAAATATAATTGTTTTGACTAAAACTGGTAACCTCTCTTATGCTTTTCAAAAAACTAAATGGAAGTCCATAGTATTTTCAATAATCATCATTTAAAACTTTAGAATAATTTGCAGTACTTTCTTGTTCCTTAGGCATTTCAGGATTGCTTTATTTTTCAAATACAGATATTTTTCACAGAGTTTGGAGCACTTTATTGCATTAGATGTATATACTCTTTACCTTAGTATATAGGTCTATTTTACGGATCTGAACCTTAAGTATCTACATTTGTAGGTTATATTTACTTGGTTAAAAGGGCAAATCCTGGCTCTAAAATTGTAGGTCTCAGTATTAAAATATGAATTATAGCTATAAAGCTTACCTATATAATTTTCTTTTCACTAATAGCCCAGAAAACAAAATTATTATTTATTCAGTGCTATCTGATTATGTTGTATACAGTAATAGCAGATGAGATTGATGGTAAAATGTCAATGCATATACCAAAGGTTTGTTGTACGTAACATCTTTAGTTCTTGCCCACCATGTTCTGTTGAATAGTAGGACTGCATTTTTATTTCAAACAGAGCAAACCAAGATGACCTCCATAGGATAGCAGCAGAAGCAGGCACTTGATCTGTCTTCCTAGTGCTTCTCTGTGCATCCTGCCAGCGGCACTGGAAAAATTCCGCTCTTTAAGGACCACTTCAAAAGAATAGGTACAAAACATTTCATGCCTGCTACCACAAGTACTGCAATTATCAGAAAGGGATTGGGAATTATAAGGACTGGATGTGAGTACTCTTCAAAGTGGATTGGTAATGTGGGTGGCAATCAAAGAAATGATTTAGTACTTGAGAGACTGCATAATTAACCTGAGCAGAGGTTATGCTGCTTGCACATTACATATTTTTTAAAAATGAGAGAGAGAGGGGAAAAAGCATTCATGTCCTGTAAATTTCAGAAAACAATGTGAAAGGAAGGTCCAGCAAACTTAGAAAACTGTTTTGTTTTCTCTTCTCTCCATGAGGTTTGGATCAGATTTTCCTTGTATTGTCATTGTCACTATAGAAATAATTTTTTATATATATAACGTTAAAATAAATATTCTATAGGTTTTTTATCAACATGCTAACTCAGCTGAAAATCTTCTGTAGGAAAGCCAAAAACCAGAATAAAACTTGAAAGGCTAAGTATCAACAATTCATTTCAAGTAGTGAATCATTTTGACTTTATCTGTGGTTGGAAATTTGCAGTACCTGTGCTAAATCTTGACTGCAGTTTGCTACCTTGCACGACCAAGGCAGGTGCTCCCCGACCCTGCAAACCACTGTATTTTGCAAATGTATTTGGAAATGGTTTTCTACTCTTTGCGTCAATGTAGTCTACTACCGTAGTTTCCTGCTGTAATGCAACTATTGATTTACTGAGGGAAACAGACCTCTAGAATTTCACCTTCAGACTTTAAGTAATACTTCGCTTAAGTCATGCCTCTCCCTTGCATTAGAAATAGCAAAAGCAACAACACCAAAGGGAATCCTATGCCACAGATGCAGAAGCAGCTGAACTGAATACACAGGAGAGGGCCTGGACCACAAGTGGTAAAAATACAGTGTCGTGGTACTCAGTACAACACCATGTGCCATGTGAGATGGCCAAATTCTCTTTTTGATAGTTTAGTAGTGCTGGGAGTGTAAGTACATTATAGGCATAACAGGCCCAGCTTCTTTGCAGGTTGTGCAAAAGCAAAGAAAAACTTCGTTTTCTTACATTGTAACCTACCTGATGTGTAACCAGAAATAGAATTGAAACAGCAGGTAATCATGCCAAAAACATGAGATAAGGTCTTATAAGGACAAAAATTTGTTCATTATTGCTTGAAAAAACATTGATGGTCTTGTGTTTTGGCACACACTGAAACAATTACCTCCTTCAAAAGTGCTGGAAATATCTGAGCTACAGATTTCCTGATTTCTTTCTGTTGGGGCGACTCATAGTACAAATACTACATTTGAAAACAGAAGACTTCCTAAATCTTAAAGATATCTTAAAGATGTTAGATAAGCATTTTTAAGACTCAGTAAATAGAGTGTGTACCTCATTATCAGCCATAAACTCTCCTTCACCTTTGCTCCCCAAGCATCCTTGATTTATGGTATTTGGTTGGGGTTTTTTTGATTGGAAGACAGATAGAAAGATTTCTTCAGGCTCTGAAATAAGTGGTCTTGATTAAATTCAGCTTTAACTATAAAGTAAGCAACCATATATGTAAACATGTAACATTAGATTACATTATTTACTTCAATTTTTTTTGAACAGCTGTCTTGGCAATGTTCATATTATGCTAATGTGAATATTGTAATTATTGCTAAATCATTTAATTATATTGTTTATATAGAAAAAATCCTTTGCTACAGTTTGCTCTTATTCACTGTTTGAAATACATATAAACTGTAATAATGACTTGAAGGGATCAGATTTAGATATCTGCCTAAGGGAACAGAAGTTTTGACTAGATTATATTGTTACTAGCTTTCTTCACATACTTAGCATATTGAATCAAAAATGTCATTCAGGCCAAAGCTGTGGAGAACTGAAACTCAATAAACCTTTATAGCATTTTGACATGTATAATGTATATATAACCAAAGATGAAATAAAACTCCTTATTTTTATGTTTCCTTTGTGCACATGTTGCATTTTATTTAAAGCAATCTGAAAAAAATATTACCTATAAATATTAAGGTAGAATATTCTGTGACTTTTAATTAAATTCCTTAAGTATGTTGTGATGCAGTGTGCAGAAGTCATCTAACTTGGAGCAACTAATAATTAAAAGGCAACTAAGTATTCATTTCAAACTACATGGTTCATAGCAATTACTTTCTCTAGTGGCAGGGTTTGGCTGGTTCATTACTACTGTTTATTAGTGATGTAACCTCACCATGTGATATCTCCTGTTGTATTATCTCCTCAGTACATCCAGATGGAAAAAGTTGAATTGAGACCCAAGAAGCCTTCAGTAGGGTCAATATTACAATATCTTTTTTTCTTCTCTCATTCTTGGAACAATGTCTACAGCACACTTACTTCTGTATGTTGCCAGCAGCTCACCAGGAGAGCAAGAGAGAGAAGGCAGCTTACCCATTTTAAGACATCTCTACTGAAGGAGTTATACGACTTTGTAATAATAATCATCATTATCAATAACATTATTTTTATCCAGGCAGATAGTTCAACCTATTGCATAAACAGAAGATCTTTCTTCCACTCAAACCATATCAAAAGAAAGAGCGTTGCAGGTATATGTGAAGAAAAAAAGCCTATTGCTTTAGTATTTTTTCATTATAAAAATCAGACAATGCAGTCACTTCATCTAAAATTTGCTTTGAACATTGGATTTGTTCAAACTTTTAATTAGAATGAAACTTAATGGATTGTGCAATTTTGAGTCACGTTTTGAAGCAAAAAAGACTGGTTAGAAATGTGTCTACTCAGCTAAATTCTCCAGTTCTGTTCAGCTCTGTTGAAACTGTATTTTAATAAGTGTCCAACAGACTTGGAATTAGTAGTTCCAGATTAATGTAAATTCATTGCACATTTCATTTGGGTTTAAATATGGCTTTGGAGATGCAACAGAAATGATCCTGAAATAGTAAAATATGGAGGCCATCTAGACTCAAGAGTAGTATTTCACTAATAAAATCTTTTTAATCAAAAAATCCACCAGCCCGACATGTGATCTCCAAAAAGATATATTGACTGTTCTTGGGTAACATCTTTTTGTTTTTAGAACAAAAACTCTCTTTTAGACTGTCAGAGGAAAAAGAAGGATGCTGATTAATAGTCTGCCCAGTGTGGTGGTTTATTTAAACTCAGACAAGTATACCCAGTACTTAAGACTGGAGTTAACACAAAAGGATCGCAATAGAATTGTTTACCAACTTCTCAGAAAATTCTTTTGGGTGTGCTAAATATTTTAAATTCTTTTTCAGAGCTATAATGTTACTAGAGCTTTTTTTTTTTTTTCACAATAGCTGTTATCAATATATTTGAAGAGTGTATCTAGGAAACTATGTGATTAGTGGGACATTTTTTTCTAATCCAACAAAGGAACTTTCAGTCTCCATGGTGATCATTAATAGTTTGGGGATGCACATACTTTAAGGAAATCCTACACACTGTTCATATTAATAGTTGAGAGCTTAGACAAATATTTAGCATTCATTTAAATTAGTACGATGTCTGATTAGGCAAATCACTGTATTTGTAGTCATTATGAACCGATGTTTATACTGAAGGTTGTTATGTAGAGACTAAAATCTCTAACATTTTATGACACTGCATTTTCAGCTGTTTTACAACACTTTCATTCAGAAAACACTAGAAATAATGAGAATGCACAGACTAACCATTGCTTTGTCAACATGCAGCCATTTTCAATTTTGTTACCTTTTTCGAGAGAGAAAAGCAGTAGTAAGCTGCAGCTTAAATGTTGATTTAGAAAGATGCATTTGATTCAGAAGAGACACCAAAGTCTCACAGCTCTGATATTTTCTCTGGCCTCTTTGTATTAAACAAAAGAGGACTGCTGTCAGGGAGTATTACTCAAACATGTTGACAAGGGTTCCACATTAATTCTCTTGAGGTTGTTTACAGGGAAGGCTTTACTTGTATTTACATGTGCATTTAAGAATTGAATGCTGATTAGCAATTTGTGTTTTAAATCTCCTGATTTGTACCAATTAATTAAAAAATTATGTATGTAGAAATAGTTGATCAAATGCATGTTAACCATGTCCAGCTTAATCCTTTTCAGTTTTTTTCTTTTCTTACCCAATAGCATAAAAATAGAGGTCTGCAGTCTTTGTGTTTCCAAAAATGTAATCTACAATTCCACAAGTTTAGGAGAAAATGTACAAAAACCAAATAATAAAGTAGTTGTACATGCTCCTTATTATAGTGTTACATTAGGCGTTTTCAGAAATATGATGAAGACTAGATTTCAGTGTCCCCAAAAAGAAAATAAGCATTTTTCCATTAGTTTCATGAGCTTAAATAGTCACACAGGCTGTATCTACACTGACAAACCTAAACTCGAAGAGTACAAAGAAAAAAAAAAAAAAGTATAATTAACTTCAGTATAACAATAAAGGGAAAATAACTGATTTCCCATTAAGTTGCAGTTTTCTTTGTGAGTCATATGAAATTAAACTTTCTTCACATTTTATTATGTAGTCCTCATTCATTTCTCCAAGTCCTTCTTTCTAGTTGTGAGTCTTTGTCAATGTTCAGAACAAGCTGTGCCAGATTTGCTTGCTGCTCTTGGAATCTCTTCTTGAACAACTCTTAGTTGATACTGCTGTCCATAGAGATATGCATTGTACTTGTTGTTTCAAATATGTGGGTTGATTTGCTATGTCTACACAATTTTGGTGACTGTATCATGGGCAAGAAAGGGGAGCAAAGGAAAGACATGACTGATAACTCAGAGTGAGACTTTTTTTTTAGTGTTGAGTTTGAGTTGCAGTTTTTCTTTCAGCCTGGGTGATGAGCTACATGTGAAATCATTGCGCTCCCTTATCAGGGTTAAGACAAGTGTGTCTCTCTGTCTCTAAATGTGACATAAAAAGAGATTTAACCCTCTTTACTTTTGTAAAATTAATTACTTTCCTATATTGCCTAATATGAGATGATGTGAGGACCTCACTGCAAGTGTGAAATTCTGTTTTCATTCATAAGGAATGCTGACTTATTTCAATTAATATTCTAGAACAGCTATTTTTTTTGTTACAAATATTATTTGAACACACTTTCCTAGAAAGGAATTTTTTTTCTTTTGTTTGTTTGGTTGGTTGTTTCACTTTATTTTCTCAGGGTTTGTGTTTGTTTATTATAATTTTATCAGGGTTCTTTTGTGTGTGACAGGAACTGTAATTGTACTATTCTTCATGTTATGAATACCTGCCACATACCTACCTTTGTCTCTTTCTCTGATCTTCCAAACAGTATCCCTAGCAGACCTCATCCAAAAGGGGACACAGAGGAATTACCATAGTTATGTTAAGTTCTTAAAGGGGAACACAGAAAGCAGCTTACTACCTTTTCTATTTCTTTTTTTATTCCTTCATGGAAAAGAAACCTTTTTCTTTTATGATTTTGAACATGGGCTTCCCAGTTTGCTTTCCCTGAAATGCTGAGTCAGAATGCTGATACTGAGCATTCATGGCGTTGTTAGATTTCCCAAGATTCCAGCATATTCTTAAATGTCCATTTACATGTTTACATCCAGCCTAAGCTGGTGTTCAGTCTACTTCCAGATGTCAGAGTACAGTTTAGTAAAGCCTGCCATTGAAAATTATGTATTTCTGAATTTATGCACAAAGGGTGAGGTTGAATCAATGACTCTATAATGCACTCCAAAGGGTAATGCTAGTTTGCTGATGTTACTAATGTATCCTTTAGCAAAAACTTTCTGGTGGCAACAATAACTGCATGTGGGTTTTTTTCTGTTACTTAGTGGTTTGGGATGTGTGTAAATTTGCTCAGGATGATGTTGATCTTTTAGATACCTTGACACTGACAGATCTAACACTACCATTGTCCTTTGCTGGTGCTGCAGGGTGGGTGACTGAGCTGTCTGAGATGCTGCTGTAAGAGTCGTCTCCTGAAAGCTGAACTTTGAATCTGCCTGGAAGTGTGTATTAATTCAAATATTGGATTCATCCCTAGTGCTGTACTAGAATATCTTAGTATAAACAGACACGATTATTTATTGATACAACTTCAGATACAAAGATGCTGCTGGATATACTGTAAAACTTTTATTATAACGTACTAATGGTGGCAGAAGCAATGCTGGGTGTAGCCAGCTATTTGAGTCTTTGTTTCCTTGTATAAGGTTATTACTCTTTGTAGTACAGACATTTATCATGTATTTGATTTAAAAAAAAAAAAAAAAAAAAAAAAAAAAAAAAAAAAAAGTCAAGACTGAGAGGGCCTCCATAGCTGTGGTTGTATAAAACAGCTAGAGCTTAAGTGTTATGCAGGTCCATGAAGCACTTGTTCATAAAAGCCTCTGTTTTTTCTCAAGCAGAAAGAGGAGTAGGTGGTATATCCATATAATGGAAGTGGGAAACTGTAGGACATTACAGATGCTAAAAGCATATACGGTTCAAGCAGAAATAGACATATTCATGGTAGATATGTCAACATCTACTTAATGAAAAATTTGTTAAGAAGTCCTTGAGTTAGAAATTGTTCGAGACTAGGGTAAGATTCTACAGAAATATCTGTGTGTGACTTTTCTATTCTTGTGTTCTTGCCTGGGAGCCTGCTTTTTGTCATTTTTCACAATATTGTACTGAATAGACTACTTATCTCTCCTAGTACAGCTCTTCTTTTGGTTTCTTTTCGCAATTTTTTGGTTTATGCAACTTTATAAACATGTTTCTAGTTTAAATTTGATTCCATTTCTCCTTGACCTGGAAGCTGTGTATTCACTGGGGATGGGTGTAAGTTTATAGAGAAGTTAGCTGTGGGAAATGCAAAAGATATGACCATGGATGACTGAAGCTGGAATACAAGCAGCTGAGAACACTGTCTTATTCTGATGTTATCCAGCTTAAACTGTAGAGGGAAATACTGGCTCTCTCACTGTTAATAGGGACTCCCTTTCATTTGTGGTTATCTCTGCGGTGCTTCAGGATTTACAGGCAAAAACCTGATGGGGAAAATCCTTCATTTGTGTCCTTAGTTATACTGAATGCTCATTTTTTTCAACAAAGGGCTAGTAACTCTACAGGAAATAAAGAGCTAAGATGACAGGAAGGTAAATAGTTTGACAGCTTGTCTTAAAGATTCCTTTAGTAATTATAGGAAGTTAACAATTTCTTGTAGGGTTAAAGATGCAATCATAAGATATCAGAGCTACTGACATAGCATGTTTGCCAGTTCCTTACTTAAAGGCAAAAGTAACCTCTTTGTGATGGAGCTGATTGCTATTTTATTTTTAATTACATGTTTCTTCTTCTGGCTTATCACATAGTTAATTTTTGCACGTCCAGTGCAAGTTTTGGAATTGCTTCAAAAATAATGCAATTAAGACATATTGATTGCACTTATTTGTAACTAAAGAATACCACCTAATTTTGTTCGTTTTCCCAGTAATCTTTTTAGTTCAAAGTAAGAAAGGAAAAGTTGTGCTAGTCTTGCAACCTGACTTGATTTCGATTGATTTAAAACCAAGATCAGCATCTGTCTGTGACTATTAATTTTCTGGAAAACTTGCAGCAAACAGTTAAATCAAATCTCATAGATGCACACTGGTGTGGTATAGTACTAAACAGTAACATATGGATTATAACTGTTCCATCTCAAAAGTAATATCACAGCTAAATACCATTTCCATTTTTCTTATGCAGCTTTTTTGAGAGGTGCTAGCCTGTACAGAAGCAAGTGATTTTAAAAAATAAATCTTACTCATAGATCCATGTGAACATACGAAACAGTGAAAATGGCTGGACTTAGGAAAAAAATATGATTTTGAAGTTCTATGAACAGAAAAGTTTATGAAACTTCAAGAGTATGTTACGTTTCTTTCTGAAAAGCTATTTGCTTCTTTATTCAAGGGTTGAAAAAAAAGCACAATTGCCTGTGGTGGATAGAGTGCAGCTACTGTTTTATATGTTCATTAAATATCAGTACCTTACTGCCTTGTTTCCTGCTGCCTTTAAACAGGAGGGAAAACAAACATGGTAAAACATTTGTTGTAAGGACATAATAAAACTCTCAATAGATTACATACACATTTGTGGATGTGTATTGCATAATCACACAAAGCAAAGCACTGCAAAAAACATGACTAATTGTAGATACTTTTTTCAGAGCAGCATAAGAGTACCAATAAAAAGTAAAAGAAACTGTTACTTTCTGTGTCATGTTTTAGTCATATTATTGGCAAGTTAGATTCTTATAACAAGATCCTGGCATCCAGTAAGAAACACAGAGTTTTGAGTATTGGTCTAATTCAGTTAGGATATTCACCACAAAAGTGCCTTAGCAGAGGACCTAAAAATCAGACAAATCTTAGAAGTACAACGCAAACAACAGAAATATGAGGCCCACATAGGCTGCTTTTGATAATCACAAGATGTTTTCTTGGACAAGATACTGAGTTACTTTAAACAGGGACTGCAGTTTGACGTCAGTGGAAAAACAATACTTTATGCTAGCTCTATATTTTTAAGCAATTTAATATAAGCATTTGATAATATTGAGGGATGGGGTTAATTGTAGGATATCTTTGCATCGCAAATTGTTTGCAACTTCAATGTCTTCCTTTGTTTTTCCAATTTTTTTTCTTTTTTATTGAGGGTGGGTAGTATTTATGTCCTTTTGACCTCCTTACTTTGATAATATGAATTCATTCTCCATACACTGGTGGCTGCAACACAGAATTTCTGAGTCTAAATGCACATTGGTAAGGAGTTTTTTCAGTAGTACATAACTTAATCTTACCTCTGTCTACAACAAGAAGCTTTAAATTTTCTCTAACAGTTTAACATGCTGTGCCCTGCCAGAGAGAGACAACAGGGAGGAAAGGTGCCTCCAAATAGCGATCTTTAGTCTCAGTTTAGCTTATGGTTCTATCTTACAAATATCACACAAATCATATTCATGTTTAATGTTAGTGAAGTGGGAATAAAATCTCATGTAATGTTACTATAGATCCTACATATTGTATAAATTTAAAAGCTATGTGTATAAACTTCTGCATGCAGTCTTTCTCAGGAATGCTTCTAGAACTTTAGCCATTAATGCAAATACTTTGTCAGCTGCTTGTGAGATGTGCTTTCTCTTTCCTATCTTTCTTTACAGTATTGTTTCACTCTCAGGAATGACATTTACAACATTCATTCACTGATTCACCTTGTTTTCTTCAACTTCTATGCTGTATGGCTCAGGTAATGCTATAAGCAGAGATTTGACTTGTTGAATGATTTAGATTTCAGGATAAAATATTTTGGGTCTGTAGTGTATGTATTAACAGACTTTGATTACTTTCTTGGGATCAGCTAGAGAAATCCAACTCCATCCCTGCTAGGAACCTAATATTGTTGTCCAATAAGAACCTAGAAAGGAGACAGGAATAAGCCAATGTCCTGGTTCATTCAGGAGTGTGACAGCAAATCTACAGAGCTTGAAGCCTC
>NW_009601931.1:28645-31710 GCF_000690535.1 Cariama cristata | reverse complement strand
TAGGCGTCTCTGCAGACCTTCAATCTGGTTAATGGCTAAAGAGATACTCAGGCTATGAAAGAATGTCTCCCCCATGCTTGTACATGTGAATCAAGCTCTCTTTTATTCCAGAGCTGAAAAATGGACATAATCTGCACAGCTAGAGCAGCTTTTTTGTTTCTAAATATATTCTCTCTTACTTCCATAGGAAGTGCGTTGTGAAATGGAGTCTGTTGCTTTTTTTTTTCTTTTTGACTACATCAGTTTCACTGTGTTAGTCACTGATTCTCTGTTAGTTTTTCATCTTACTTGAATTTTTCTTTCTGGGACAAAAAATGAAAAAGAAAATCACAGCAAACAATCACAACTTGCAGTGGGAATGAATCTGGACAGATAAACTGTGTTATGTCAGAGCCATTTCCTGATGGTTTTATATTTTACAAGTGGATAAGTGACAAAAAAATTCTGATGTGTACTACACATTTCCCAGAGGGCAAGAAATAAACTCTGTAGTCATTTAAATTCAAGGACACTTCATAATAGACTTTCCTGTTACTCTTGAGAAAATTTTTGCACTTTCAGAAGGAGAGTTCGAATGGATGCAAATTTTCTCATCACCAAGGTCTGCCACTTTATGGCACAAGCGTGCTGTATAATTACAACTATATTCTCCTATCACCAGTGGAATATCACCTTTAATGTATCCATCTCAAAATAATAAACACTAAGTTTTGTTTCTCTAGAATTATATTGCATGGAGTACATTTATTTTGTACAGTGTGGAACAGGGACAACCTTTGTTACACACAAGGCCTAAAGTAAAAAAGCCATCATTAGTGACTGGTTCTGCAGAAAAAAAATACATTAAATGATTAGAATTTTGTATATGTCTTAAAATAATACATTAAATGGATTTTTGTTATTTTATTTTCTTCTTTATTGGGAATTTGATATTGGAAATTGTGAGTGGATTTTATTAAGGTAAGGAAGTTTTAGTGTATTATTTGGATAAACTCCGTGAGATTTATCTGTAACTAATTGTGCAATAACCACATCAGTGATCTGTGACTGTCTTTTTCCTCACATGTGCGATGATAAGATCCTGTATGATTATAGGTACCCTTTGAGGGGGCTATCATGGTAGAAAATAGAAAAAAAGAAAAATAGGTTTTGTTGGAATAAGCCAATTGCAAAAAAGAAAAATAAATCATTCTTGCTATTTTAATATAGCTCTTACTAAGCCATGTGAAGCAACCAAATATTATCACTTAGTATTATCTAATACTGTAATATAGGACAGTAGTCCTGTGTTGAGCATCCTTAAGGGTATTTTTTTCTTTCTCCCTCGCCTGCAGCTGTTTAATGGCTCTTGTTTTGTTTCTTTGTTTGCCAAGGAGTTTCTTTGGTCTATATTACATCAATGCATTCTGTAACTGTTACAGTTTATCGAAAGGTTACATATTGGATTCCAGGAGAGGATTCAATAGTATATTTAGCCATATGAGGACAGACCCTAATATTTACACAGATTCATACTAAACTTGCAGACAGGTGCTTGAATTTCAGGCTTAATGCTCAGAACATGACTGTCTTTTCCTTCTTCGTTTAGATTCAGTGTTTCATTTTGAGAAGTTCTCTCTGCCTTGGTTTGCATATGTAAAGTAGGGTGATAATGTGAGTTCTTTCTCCTGTAAACTGTCATTCATGCTATGAATTTTGCATTGTCTTAGTACAGATGCGATTTCTCTGCCTTTATTCTTAAATTTCTAAGAGTAATCATATGCTGTACCCTGGAGGAGACGTTTGATATCTGACAGTTACCTGAGTTGAACTGCACCTTTCAACTTCTAGACTAGTATTTTAAATTCTGATTATCTGAGGGAATTAGTCTGTCTTTTAAGGGTATAATTTTTCTTTATTCTTTATGGGAGAAAAATCAAAATGCAAAATTAGAAATGGAAATGCAACATGATATTGGGCTTTGAATAGTGAATAAGCAAGTAGTTGTTTTGGTCTTGGAGAGAAAAAATATCATACATTTCTTTCAAAGGTGTTTGAAAGCTCTCTTTCTGAATCATGGTTATCTGCAGGTTTTCTGGTTTTAGGAGAAGGATGACACTGAACTGAATTGTTGCATATGAATTTTTATGAATTTTGTATTACACAACTCTTAGCAACAGTTGAGCAATGGAAGCTAAAGTGCTGTTTCATTTTATGGTGTTTTAGCTTTCATTATTTACTGTTTACAGCCGAGCACATAAGTGAGTTACTGGTTTCACCAAATAAAGAGTCATTGCCTTCAGTAATGACTTTCATTTTTTTTGCAGTTAACATATGGCTTACACTCCTCAAAAACAGACTGACTTTGAAATCAATAGTATTAGGACCAAATTATTGAAAGCAGGAAGTAGAAATTAAATTCTCAAAAGGATAAGAAGGATTGATTCAGTGGCACAACTGGGAGGCATCTAGTTTCATTTCAGATATACTCAGGTGCCCCCTCCAGCTCTGTCTCCAGAACATCACAGATCTCCCATAAGGACCCCAAGCAATGGCATAAACTTTTTATTAATGTACCAAAATTAGCTAGTAACATTTCAGCTACTGATTACTTTATGTGTATCCTGTGAGGATATAAAGGATAAAGATCAGTTTTTAGATGTGTGTTTACTTCCTGTCTGAGCTGTAGTTACCTGTAGTTATAGTTGTTCAACTAGGTAGTGAATGAAATGCAGTTTTCAGGAAGAGCTTTTAATTGTTGTATGACAAATTTTCACTACCTACTAAAGGCACTATCAGTTGCATGTCCTATAAAAAACTATGTAGAAAAAGGACAAGATTTAACATTGTAGAAACTACAAACAGAAATATGGGATGCAGAGGAAATCTTGGAATAAAGTGCATGAGTTAATAAATGCTTGTAACTTTGCAAACCAAGTTACTTTTCCTCTTCTTGCAGCTAATACTATTTCAGGATTGTTTCAGAGGATTTCAGATCTTGAGGAAAATATTCATAAAGGGAGATCATGCAGTCTAATACAAGACAGAATTTGTTTCTCAGTACCTGATTTATGTTAAAAAATTGT
>NW_009601931.1:0-28614 GCF_000690535.1 Cariama cristata | reverse complement strand
AGAGTGTACCAAACTTATGATTGTAGATGTGTAATATCACCTATACAGAAATGCATATTTAAATCTAGACTATGTGAAAGATCAGAGGTAAAAGATTCTGTGCAGAAGATTAGGATTCAGAA
Source organism: Cariama cristata (assembly GCF_000690535.1). Taxonomy (NCBI): domain Eukaryota; kingdom Metazoa; phylum Chordata; class Aves; order Cariamiformes; family Cariamidae; genus Cariama; species Cariama cristata. The sequence continues at coordinate 28,492 of NW_009601931.1, read as the reverse complement.
GCTGCAATGTAGAAGCTAAAGTTGAATAGTTTGGTCTCCTCCTGCACTGGAAGGCAAAGCATAATATTGAAAGATTACAGTTCACTTACAAAGATACTGCGAAATAAACTCTAGCAGGAAAGAAATGGAATTTCATTCCAGAGTCTTTCAAGTTATATTTCTTCTGTATTCAGGTGATGACCTAGCAAACTAGCCATCCCTATTATTATTATTATTATTGTTAATTATTTTATTACACTGGCAAGAAAAGATAACTAATGGACAAAAAAATTTGGATGCTTCAGTTCTGGGAAGGACAAAACTGATAGCGGAGCGTGTATTTGTTTTTCCATACCTTCACTGGGGTAAGATTTTCTCACCTTTTCCACTCTGGCTGTTGTGTAGGTGGTTGACCAGATTGACACACTGACATCCGACCTGCAGCTGGAGGATGAGATGACAGACAGTTCCAAAACGGACACACTCAATAGCAGCTCCAGCAGCACAACAGCTTCCAGCCTGGAGAAAGTCAAGGTCCGGGGCAGTGCACCACTCATCAAGCCACCTGCGCATCCCTCTGCTATCCTCACCGTGCTGCGGAAGCCAAATCCACCCCCGCCTCCACCGCGACTGACGCCTGTCAAGTGTGAAGATCCTCTGAGGCTACCTCCTTCTGCCAACCCTCTCAAGACTAATGGTACCCTGCTGCGAAATGGGGGCTTACCAGTCAGGCCCAACCGCATCCCAAATGGAGACATATGTTGTATATCGAACAGTAATCTGGACAAAGTTGTGATGCAGCCTCTGATGCACAGACCTGAGAAGGAGCAGTGCCCTCAGCCAGGAGCAAGGGAACGGGTACGATTTAGTGAAAAAGTGCAGTACCATGGCTATTGCCCTGACTGTGATGTTCAATATAACATTAAAAACAGGGAGGTTCACTTGCACAGTGAGCCTGCCCATGTTGTGGGAAAACTGCCACACCATTGCCCTCCTCTACCACCTCCACCACCTCCGCTGCCTCCATTTCATCTGGAAAATGGAGGACTGGGGATAAGTCCCAGTAATAGCTTTCCTTCTCCGAGACCTGCGACTGTGCCTCCACAAACTGCACCAAAACCCCAGAAGGCCATCTTGAGAAAATCAACCACTACAACAGTGTGATGTATGCCACTTGAAACAACTCTTTGTTTTTTCCTATATATAAACATAAATAGGTAATGAGCACTTTCTACTTGAGCAATAAAAAGACCCAATGTATTACTCCCTGTGTCCAGTGAAGTGGCATAAAAATCACATGGTAAGTACAAAGAGGAATACGTGTTGGTTTTACTTGTACTCACCAAAAAAATGTCAATATGGAAAATGATGCTGGAAACATATTCATGCTTTAGCTCATAGGTTGTAAGTGTCTGTTGCAGTTTCATATCTGTAGCATGGTTTAAAAGACAGTGAAAAGAAAATTCAGTTTGAAAATACTGAGTGGTGATTTGTGATAGATTACAGTCTATCTGACATAAGGGAATACCTGTTGCTTCTGGGATTTGGGAACTTCCTGTTTCTAGCAAGTACCTTTTAAAATGTCATTTGACGAAGCAAAGTGGAGTACCAGATAACAGCTTTTGACTGAATTCTAGCAAATGCATTTTTCTCTGCCTGAATGCTTGAGCAAAGGCATTGTGTGTGGAGCAGTGCAATAGGAGGTAATCATTGGACTTTCAGGCAGCTTAATCTTTGGTGGGGAAGTAAAGAAATAATTGACATATGTTGACATGGCTTTGGAAAATCTCGCATTTTGTTTCTCGCTTGCTCAATGTGCTACAGCCAAGATGAAGTACAGAGTTTTCAGATGAGCAGGAACCGTCCCATTCAGCTCCTTCCTATTTACACTGCTTCATCTGCAAAATGGTAGTAATATTTTATCTCATGTGCGATAGCAGTAGATTAAAACAACAAAGTGCAGTCCTGCATTTTACACAAAGCTTTTGTCTGGTGCAAATCTCTTTTTGAAGGTAAAGAAAATTTTGCTTAAGGCCTTCAGGAACATACACTTAATTCATGTAAAGAACTTTGAAGTTGAAAAACTCTGTGCAATTATGAAGCGTTAACATGCAAAACAAAATATTTTACATGTTATCACATTTTGATGGTGAACTCAATTAATGTTCTTACTAATTGAAAAGAAAATCCTCAGTGTTTTTAATTATTTTATGAAAGAACATTCTTTTATTCTCACAAAGAGAATTGTTGGGACCTCGAGTTAAAAACATCCTATCAGTGAAGAAAATCTGATAAGAAATCTGTTATTTACAAAAGTTGGCCAAATTATTCACAAATGGCCCAACAGCAGATGCTATATAGAAGCAGTATGCTTTTTTCAGCTGAAATGTAAAATGTACTCTATGGCAAAACAGACAAAACTAGAGAAAAAAAAATTAAAATTTCCATTTATATGCAGTAAATTGAAAATCAATCTTCAAGTATCAAACCAATCATAGTACGTATATAACCAACATATAGTGTGTTTTAAACTGAAATAATATGAATAATCATAACAAAAATTCTAACAGATAACCACCCTTTGAAAAACTTTGCAGTAAACAAAGATTGTACTTTGTGGAAATACACATTTAGGGTCTAAATCTTCGTGTTGTATTCCCTGCATAAAAGTGGCAAAGCAAGAAAATCTTCTTAAGTGCTTAATCATGCTTTCCCAAAATGCTCCCCATGTCCTTTTCATGATGCACTTTACATTTTGTATTTTTTGACCATACTTAATCTCATGCGAACTGTGGAGTGCTAGCACTTGCAGGAGGCGGCAGTAACTCGTTATGCACGTGTGCGAGATCTTTGCTGCCCAAATGAAGGTTCTGTCAGGTGGATTCTGCTCATACTCTGGCGCTCCACAACACCTCCTTGCTCACACGTTGAAAATTACATTTATAATCACTGGAACAATGTGTGGACGTATCCATATTGAGTATCTACAGGGTTTTCATTTAAAAAGAAAACTTTTGCTGTCTGACTTTATCTCTACTATTTAGATCATATACCAACAGTGATAAGTTAGTGTATTATTCTTTTCCTTCTTAAAAGAGCTACAGTGTACAAGAAATTATAAGATAATATGAACAAAATATTGCATATTTTGTATAAAATATTTCTGTTTTCTCTTAAATTAGAGAAAATAACACTGAATAATTTTTGGGAGAAGGATCTACTGCACATGTCTTACCTCACCTGGCTCAATTTTTCCAATATAAACTCACCTCTGATAGCAGAGCACAGTATTTCTCCTTTGGATTCTGTCCCTGGGCTTGTCAGAGTCCCACAAACATGTTAATACCTCCAAATTACATGCTGTACTCTATGGATATGCATTAATACAAATGTAAATTTTGGTTTTGTTGCAGCATTAAGTTTACAGTTCTCAGCTCTAGAAAGTTTAAGGGGCATCTGACTTTCAGCATTTCATGTTCAGTTTTCATATCCACCATCTTACATCCCACACTTCAATAGTGTGAATCCTCACCTTCAAAAGAGACACTTTCTTGTCTGTTTCCTCATGCCTCCTCAGTACTCTTTCACAAACTACTGCCCTTCTTTGTGCATTTTCATAGGGGAAAAAGTGTTGTGCTATAAAACAAAAACTGTAGTTTTTCAAATACAATGCTGCTTTTGGCAAGAAATGCAGTTTCTAAATGTGAAGGAAATATACTTTTTTTCTGCAAAGTTTGCTAATCCTGTCTTTCTTTAGTGCACCGAAGTGTTCCAAGGTTAAATCATGCTATGAACATTGAATCAATTACTCTGTTTTAATATGAATATCTCTGGCCTGTGTCCTATTTTAAGGTATTTTTATCAGTATAGTAATTTCACATTATTAACATGGCAGAATAAAATTCATGTTAAAACAGGTAAACTTGCAAATCATGGGAAACAATTAACTTTAAGCTTTGCAGCACTGTCTGGAAAATTCTCATAAAAATAACATAAGAAAGAATACAATACTATATTCAGCAAGCAGTGATTTTTACATTTGTATTAGGAATGTAATCTCTGTGAAGCTTTTTTTGAACACCTGTGACATTACAGTTGGACTTGATGATCTTTGAGGTCTCTTCCAACCATTATGATTCTATGGTTCTATGACATAGCATGTTTCACACTTTACTGAGGAAAACACAATAAACTAACCAGAACCAGTAAGGAATTATCTGCCCTTGAAATGTAAATGTACTACCTTTGAGATCATATTTAGCGTTTTGCAAAGATATTAACACCTGAAAAACTGAAGGGCCAGTAACAATACTCAGAGCCTTAATTCAACATTTGCCATCATTTCAGACTGCTGTTCAGTTTTGATTCCCCAAAGGTATTTTAAAGTGGATTGTCCAGATCTAGACCTCTCAAATGCGAATAGAAGGAGAAGCTAGTTTCTATCAGTTTAATGAAGAGGGCAGTCTTAGGAAAATGGAAATAAGCAATAAAAGTTGCTTAATTTGTAATAATAGCATTGATTAATAAAAGCTAGCATATAGATGCTTTGTAAGAAAGCAACACTAGAAGATAAAATCCAGTAACAATCCTTTTTAAGGACATAACATGAATCTTCAAAGAGATCCTGGATCTTTTTATCACCTAGTAAAAGTCACCATTTTTCCTTCTCTCTTGTCTTCTGGAGTTCTTACGCCTTTCATCACATTGTCCATTGTTCATAGAAACAAGAAGACTCCAAATCTTCAACCTCCTTTTTCATTATTAAATCAATAATCTATTTAAAATGTTATGTGAACTACACTTCTTGTTCACTTCCTTCAGAGAACTTGATTATTGGTTTTGAAGCAAACAGAGTGCAGTGTGAATTCTTTAATTACCAGAGGGAGTTGTGTATGCCCTCTGGACCTGCTCAGATCTCTTTATTTCCATTTTCTAATTATGGATTTCCTTTCAGCAATACCATGAACAGTAATTTTACATGTGGAGATAAAATCATGCTATGGTTACTACACCACTCATCTGATTTACTCTTAAAGTCGGCATGAATATTGGGCACATATTTTTACAGAGGCAGCATGTCTCATTCCTGGTTTATATACGTGCTGTGATCCACGCTTTTTCAGAGGAGGGGGATGTGTGTAGAGGCAAAATACCTATCCACTCTTCAAACTAGTAATAATAGTGAAAGCACCAGGCTTAGAGCTGCAGTAAGGTCTTGTAAGTGAAGTGTGCCCAAAGGCATGCAGTAGAAGAAATGTCTATGGTAAACGATGGTAAGCACACTGTTCAGAATACCTAATCTAAAAAATATTTGATATCTATTGAATAACCATATTGTGTTTTGTAGGGTGATGTGTAATATAGAGCATGCAATAGTTACATGCTGCAGCCTAGCATGTAAGAATGGGATAAAGTTTACCTCTGAGTGTTTAGCTGTATTTAATGTGGATCAGTATTGCTAAAATTTATTAGATGTGACAATATAAATACTTATAAAGTATATTCAGATACTCTCAGTTTACTTTTAACTGGAAACATGCCAATCATCAACAATCAGTGCTAGGAATTGGACAAGAGAGAAAACAATTTACCTTCCCTGCCTTAGCATGTATTGACTGACACCAGACAGCCAGTTTGACTCTCCATGCTATCACTGAATTTACTTTTAAGCACATGATTGAAACGAAGTTCTCTGTGGTTGTCACAAACTAAAGGTTATATTTCACAGATTGAAGGGCTCCTTGATGTGTCTGTCATAGATGAAAATATTCACAGCATTATGGCCAGTGCTTTTCATCCTGAATATTCAGAATAATGATTCTGACACCATCCTTCTTGCTTGAATATTGGAGAAGAGAAAAGAGTAGGCTTTTTTTTTATCGTCTCGTTGAGCAACATCAAAAGCTTTCTATTCAGAAACCTATGTAATGTCTTGTCAGAACTGGCCTGGCCTTCTAGACTCTGATTTTGTCCTGAAGACTAAAAGGCTGAGGTTCCCTGGGGCTCTCAACTTCCCACCAAAGTATTGGTAGCTCAGGAGGTCTGTTTTTGAAGATCATAGTAGTAAATCTACCAAAAGACTGAAATAAAACACTTCTTTCCTGAAACAATTTTAATGGAATATGTGTTTCCATGATTTTTTAATAACTCTTTATTGTTCTGAAGTGAAATAAAACTTCTATCAAAATGCTATAATTCCCTGCCAATATAAGTATTCCTAGTCTGTGTCCGGTCAAGTCTTTCAGGCAGCATATGTCATGGACAAGAAAATCATACCGAATGACTGATGCAGGTGTAAGAACTGTCTTGTGTGTTTGTTTAGTGGAGCATACAATTGTGTGTTGCTCTCATATCAGCCCTTATTTCCCCAATGGATGTTTACAGGGCATTATGTACAAATTTGGAACTACATTTTTTTTTTTTTTGCGTTGGAAATCAAACCCTTATTTTTTTCATCTGTTTCCAAAGAGCTGTAATATTCATTGTGTGGCTTGTGTCAAGCAGTAAGATGTAGGAAAGCAAGCTTTGCATACTCCAGATGTCCAAATATATGACCAACAATTGTCTCCTACAATATATTCACTGATAGGGCCTAAACATGCTTGTAACTTCCCTTGAATGGAAACTAGGAACCAGATATTTCAAATATCCAAACTCTGCTATTTTAAAATGCAAGGGAAAAAATGCTGAGTTTCCTTCATTCAGCAAGGTTTCCATTTCTCCAAGTTTTAACCTCTAAGTGTGTAATACTCTTGATAGAAATGAGTAATGACAGTCTCTGCCTCTAGAGAATTTACTAGTCCAGATTCAGGAAACATCTAACATCACCAAGCTAATTTTATACTAGCCAATTTAGGAACAAGAATGTATTAAAATTGGACAGCCTGCATAGGGCGCAGTCCTCCAATAAAGTACATTTTTAGTTTAGAGGGACCCAAAGGAGTTAAAGGATATGAAAGGGATAAATAACTGACTTCTCACATTTAGCTATGTATACAATGACTTTAAAGTTCAGGTTTCATACACTTTTTATTTTAGCTTCACTGACTCCATCAGTGGACAAGGGAAGAGGTACAGATGTCATCTATCTGGACTTCTGTAAGGTGTTTGACATGACCCTCCACAACATCTTTTTTTCTAAATTGTAGACATAAGAATTTGATGGATGGACTATTCAGTGGATAAGGAATTGGCCAAATGGTCACATCCAGAAAGTAGTGATCAACAGGTTGAAGTCTGGATGAAGATCAGTGATGAGTTGTGTCCCTCAGGCATCCGTACTGGGACCAGAACTCTTAAATATCTTCATCAGTAACACAGACAGTGGGATCAAGTGCACTCTCAGCAAGTTTGCAGATGACACCAAGCTGAGTGGTGCGGTTGACACACCTGAGGGACAAGATTCCATCCAAAGGGACCTGGACAAGCTTGAGAAGTGGGCGTACGTGAACCTTATGAGGTTCAGCAAAGCCATGTGCAGGATTCTACACATAGGTTGAGGCAACCCTGTGGTATCAATACAGGCTGAGGGATGAAGGGATTAAGAGAAGCCCTGCAGAGAAGGACTTCGGGGTACTGGTGAAAAGCAGAACATGACCCTGCAATGTGTACTTGCAGCCCAGAAAGCCAACCATATCCCGGGCTGCATCAAAAGGATGGCCAGCAGGTCGAGGGAGGTGATTCTCCCCCTTGACTCCACTCTGGTGAGACCCCCACCTGGAGTACTATGTCCAGCTCTGGAGTACAAGAAAGACACGGACTTGTTGGAGCAGGTCCAGAGGAGGACCACGAAGATGATCAGAGGGATGGAACACCTCTGCTCTGAGGAAAGGCTGAGAGAGTTGGGGATGTTCAGCCTGGAAAAGAGAAGGCTCTGGGGAGACCTTATTGCAACCTTTCAATACTTAAAGTGGCCTTATAAGAAAGATGGAGACAGACTTTTAGTAGGGCCTGTTGCAAGAGGTCAAGGTAGTGGTTTTAAACTAAAGGAGGCTGGATTCAGACTAGGTACAAGGAAGACACTTTTTATGATAAGGGTGTTGAAACACTGGAACAGGTTGCCTAGAGAGGTGGTAGATCCCCCACCCTTGGAAACATTCAAGGTCAGGTTGAACAGGACTCTGAGCAACCTAATCTAGTTGAAGATGTCCCTACTCACTGCAGGGGGGTTGGACTAGATGGTGTTTAAAGGTTCCTTCCAAACCAAACTGTTCTGTGATTCTATAATTCTATGATCCTGTCTCCTTGGCTTATCATGTCCCTAAGGACAGACTGTGTAATTCTTATGCTTCAGAAAGCAAGGACTTGATTAAGTGCTGCTAAAAGTATTCAATCACATCATCGCTTTTACTTGATGTGTGATGACAGGAGAGGCAGTTAAATTGTAATTAAGAACTTTGAAAGACAGAGAGAGTGCAAGGTGGAACAGTTTGGTGTAGAGGCCTGAAGCAATGAGCTTCTGTGGGCATAATATAAATGTTTTCCTGGCTCATGTCCCTGAACAGGTGTGAATGGTTCCTCTTCAGAGTCTTTTAGATGATCACCTGAAGATATGTTGGTGCCATCTTAAGTGAGTCATGGTATACCCACAGTGATATCTTTGTATAGTGGTAGTATGGTAGCTGGTAGTGTAACTCTTGGGTTAGAGCAACAACTTCCAGTGAGTGAAAGTCTCCAATCTTTTACCATCTTTACTAGTTCAGAGCACATCTTTGTAGGAGAAAGTTATTAATAGATTACAGCCATCGCAATACCAAAGTCAATAGATTAAAATAAGGATAGGAATGTTTTAGCTATCATGCAAGAAATTCTGTAGGCTTTGCAGTAAAGATGTGTAGTATTAGGAAATTTAGGAGAAGATTCTTCACTTAGAAGGTGGTCAGTCACTGAGACAGGTTCTCCAGGGAAGTGGCCATGGCCCCAAGCCTGTCAGAATTCATGGACTGTCTGGATAACGCTCTTAGTCATGTGATTTAGTTTTAAGTAGTCTTGCAAGGAGCAGGAAGTTGGACTTGATGATCCATATGGGTCTCTTCCCACTTGAGCTATTTTATGATTCTATGAAAAATGTATGCTGAGTGGCTACTAGAGCAGGCAGTTATTAAACATTTGCAGATGCCAAATATTCTCTGTAACTTCCTTTCAAAGAAAGTATTTAGCACAGAGCTCTTCTGGTTGAGTATGAGAGGATTCACTCTACAGAGAATTCGATTTTAGCATGGTAAAGTACAGGCTAGGCCAAATGCGTGGCCACCTGAGTGGCTGAGCAGTTTGAACAGCCAAAGCAGTGTATTAGGTTCACATGGCAAGGTTTTGGTAGCGGGGGTGCTACAGGGGTGGCTTCTGTGAGAAGGTGCTAGAAGCTTCCTCTGTGTCTGATGGAGCCAATGCCAGCTCCAAGGTGGACCCACCACTGGCCAGGGCTAAGTCAGTTAGTGACGATGGTAGGGCCCCTGGGATAACAGAGTTAAGAAAGGGGGGAAAAAAGCTGCACAACAGTGGCTGGGAGAGAGCAGTGAGAAAATGTGAGAGAAACAACTCTGCAGACACCAAGGCCAGTGAAGAATGAGGGGGAGGAGGTGGTCCAGGCACCAGAGCAGAGACTCCCCTGCAGCCCATAGTGCAGCCCATGGTGAGGTTGGTTGTCTCCCTGCAGCCCATAGAGGTCCATGGTGGAGCAGATCTTCACCTGCAGCCCACCTCCCACAGGGAGGACCCCACATTGGAGCAGGTGGATGTGTCCTGAAGGAAGCTGTGACCCTGTGGAGACCCCAAGCTGGAATCAGCACCTGGCAGGACCTGTGGCCTCATGGAGAGGAGCCAAGGCTGAAGCAGGTTTACTGGCAGGCCCTGTGGCCCTGCAGGGGACTCTCACTGGAACAGTCTATTTCTGAAGGACTGCATCCCATGGAAAGGACCCAGGATGGAACAGTTCTTGAAGAACTGCAGTCCATGGGAAGGACCCGTGTTGGAGAAGTTTGTGAAGGACTGTATCCCATGGGTGAGAACTCATGCTGGATCAGGAGAAGAGCGTGAGGAGGAAGGAGCAGCAGAGACAATGTGTGATGAACTGACTGTAATCTCCACTTCCCTCATCTCTCTATGCTGCTCAGGGAGAGGAGGTAGAGAAATTGGGAGTGAAATTGAGTCAGGGAAGGAAGGGCATGTGAGTGGGAGGTGGTTTTAGATTTGTCCTTATCTCTTATTATCCTACTCTGACCTTTGATTGGCAGTAACTTAAATTAATTTCCCCAAGTCCAGTCTTTTTTGCCATGATGGTAATTGGTGAGTGGTGTCTCCCTGTCTTTATCTCAACCCATGAACCTTTCATCATATTTTCTTCCTCCCTTTACAGTTCAGGGGGGGGAGCAATAGAGCAGCTTGCTGGGCACCTGGCAGCCAGCCAAGGTCAACCCACCACACCACAGTGGAACCTATGCCTAGCTTTTGTTATTCTTTTACTATGTAATGTTATTTTTCAGTACCACTGAATCTAAGGTAAAGAAGGGTTTCTGAGTCTGTTCCAAGAAATAGAAATTGAATGTTAAGAAAAAGTTCATACAAAGTAGAAGTATGACTGAAATCTCATGTGGATTCATAATGCTGAAAATGTAAATTATGTAGTATTCTGGCAGTCTAGTTTCCATGCTTAATATTTTTTTAGACCACTTCTGATGTTTTGTAAATCCTGTTTTTCCATCAGGAATGAGGGAGAAGTTATTAAAATCAAAACATAATACTGACAGCCATTTTCTGATTAACAGAGAAACAGTTTATACTAGATGTGTTTTCAAAATACATTACATGAACAAAATGAAAGAAGCATGTTTTTCATGTTTTAATTTCACATAGTTAGGCTTTTCAATTTATTTTATTTTATATTAAAAGGACTAAATAGGAGGAACAGAGAGCACAGGAAATAGTTTTTCAGTAAACTTTCAATACATGTATGGCTTGATTATGAAATTATATTCTGTATAATCTCTTACTTGTAGTGCAATAACAAAGGCTTTTCAAAACTAGAGGTGCTTCTTCCCTTTCTAAATAAGGGATCTGTGGTCAAATTTGCTTTAAAATTTTTCAGCATAGGACTGACTGACTGTCACCAGGAGGTACAAGAGAGCAAGTAGTTTGGGGTTTTTTACACCTGCAGAGGAACCTCACAAATTGCACTGAATGTAAGCAAACAAACCCCATGATTTTTGGTTCAATCAAGTGTAGTTGCTAATTGATGTGTACAAACTAAATTTATAAACAGTACCATATTGTTGATGTAGCTAACCACTGTAAACTAAATATATGGGTGGAGAGATTAATAGTGAGTATAGTCTTCCTCACAGCTTTTTTTTTTGAAGACTGTTAGTAAATGGCAGCATGAGCCCTGAAGAGTTCCTTCCTGGGCAAATTGGATCCACCTAAAAGCAAACAGTTGTGAGACGTAAAGGGATGATGAAGAGCGCAGGGAAGGGGTGATGAGAAGCAGATTTTCCTTACCCTATTTCCCAAGGAGGAACTTGAAAAGGAGAGACACCCAGCTATTGGGTGAACAGAGCAGCTTATATGCCACAGGCACATGTGATTACTGGTTCACTTTACTCCTTAGTTTCGTGGTTTGGGTTCAATTTATTGCAGTAACTTCTTTATCACTTACCATCTGTTTTGTGTGATGTACAACAGTGAAAGGTTTGTTTGACCTCTTTTCATTGGAGAACTTTTTTGTCATTTCTCATTATTTATTCACACCTTTCAGAACCCAAGAGCCTAAAGTGACTTGAGTTATCAAAAAATAGGAATTTTTACCCACTCACTTTTCCACATTTTTGCTCACTGTCAGGGAGATTTTTGGCTGCCCAAACTATACAGGTGCCACATTCATTTTACATTAGAAGCTTTTTCAACATGTTCAGGATCAAGTGTTTTGTCACAGTGCTGAAATTCTAAATGTGTTTTCTGTCCCCCAGCTATTATCGCATGCCCATGTTCATATGCAAGCAAATATCTAAAGGCAGCTAACAAAATATTAGAAAAACTAGGAAAAAATTCTTTGGTCAAGGTTTCAAAATATGAGACTTCTTTCCTGGCACATCATTTTGGAATGCTGCTTTCATAATTTATTTATAAAAGCCAAAGCTCCAACTTGAATGGAAGAGCTTGCTGCTGTTTCAAACATTAAAAATTTAAAAACATTTACAGACATCTCTGTGTGTGCTTATCTGTACATAACTATGTCATAGCAAATAGCTGCAAGTTTACGCTGTTATTTCTTGCATTTCTTAAGACATAACATTTTATTGGGGAGTTATGATTTAGGTCTCTTTAATACCTGTCAAAGGTAATTAAACATCACTTGTCTGGACCTGGGGTATTGCTGAGGCTTGTGTTTGTTGAGGGCCTGCTGATTGCAACAAGTACTGCACAGAACAAGATGAACTTGTTTCCTAGTCTCCCCTCCAAAGATTCAAACCTTAATTTACAGCACAGAAACAGTGTGGAGGAAACAGACATTACACTGGCCAAATGACATAAAAGCCATGCCATGCCATTGCAGGGCTGAAAAGGGGAGAGCTCTGGAGAGCATGAATAGACAAGATTAAGAGGCGATGAAATGAAGGACCCCACTGAAGTGGAAAGTAGATGGTGAAGCAGAGGTGAAGAAGAAAGGTTGAAAGAAGTGTGCAAGAACAGCAAGTCTACCTAGAAAATATTCTGACTTCATCTCCACTGTCTGACATCCCAGCTTAGATTAGTTTTGCAAGTAATGTCTAAGTAGCTTCACAAAATTTCTTTCCTGAAGGCTACATGGCATGAGATGACAAACAGTTCTTGTTTTTCTACTGTACATGTAAGGACAGGGCAGGGAACAGTTGCTTTAGTTCCACATCTTCATGTGTTTCATAGAATCGTAGAATCGTTTAGGTTGGAAAGGACCTTTAAGATCATCGAGTCTAACCATAAACCTAGCATGACCAAGACCACTGCTAAACCATGTCCCTGAGCACCATGTCTACACATCTTTTAAATGCCTCCAGGGATGGTGAATAAACCACTTCCCTGAGCAGCCTGTTCCAATGCTTGACAACCCTTTCAGTGAAGAAATTCTTCCTAATAGCCAATCTAAACCTCCCCTGGTGCAACTTGAAGCTATTTCCTCCTGTCCTATCACTGGTTACTTGAGAGAAGAGACAGACCCCCACCTCGCTACAGCCTCCTTTCAGGTAGTTGTAGAGAGTGGTAAGGTCTCCCCTGAGCCTCCTGTTAAAGATTTTACTAAAGTCTAGGTAGATGACATCCATAGCCTTTCCCTCAGTCACTAAGCAGGTCATCTTGTCATAGAAGGAGATCAAATTGGTTAAGCATGACCCGCCTTTCACAAACCCCTGCTGACTGGACCTAATCACCTGGTTGTCCTGTATGTGCCGTGTGATGGCATTCAAGATGATCTGCTCCATAACCTTCCTCAGCACCGAGGTCAGGCTGACAGGCCTGTAGTTCCCTGGATCCTTTTTTTTTTTTTATTCTTATAATCCTGGAAGTCCTTGTAGCCGAATAGGAAGTTTTTCTTTTGAAATTTTCTGACTAACATAACCACAGGAAACCTAAGAGCATTGCTGGGATTTCAAACAAAAGAAGTGCAGCATGAAACAGGTAACATTTCATAAAAGCTGTAGAAGTGGTCCTGGAAGTAAATGGAAATTATAGAAGTACAGATACATCTTATAGAACATGACAGTTAAGAGGGAATTGTACTGAAATGTCATTTTAAATAAGTTAGACAGAAATTAACCCTCTGAACAGACAAGATCAAAACTATCCCTAGAGCCAATGGCTAGATTAATTACATCGGGGTGAATTGGGCCCACTGTACTGATGACAGGATGTGGAGCTTGAAAAGGTCATGAAAAAAGATGAATTGGAAACAGATGTCAGAAAAAATTTTTAGAATCATACGTTTATGAAGTAGCTACTGGGCAAAGCAGTTGATGAAAAACACAAGGGGACAAGAAGAGTGGGAGACAGTGAGACAGACAGAGGGAGAGAGGGATTGGTATCTCTTAGTAGCTGTTTCAGTTAAAAAGATCTGTGCAGCTGAAGTCTGATGTCCCTAACAATTCTTTTTATTTGTTGCCACATTGAGGTGTAAATTGGCAATATTGAAACATGTTTAATACTTTCTTTTGAAATCTTCCTTTTGTGTATCGTTCAAATTATAGAATCAAAGAATCATGGAATAGTTTGGGTTGAAAGAGACATTTAAAGGTCATCTAGTCCAACAGCCCTGCAGTGAGCAGAGACATCTTCAACTAGATCAGGTTGCTCAGAGCCCCATCCAGCCTGACCTTGAATGTTTCCAGGGATGGGACATCTATTACCTCTCTAGGCAACCTGTTCCAGTGTTTCAACACCCTCACGCTAAAAAATGTCTTCCTTGTATCCAGTCTGAATCTAGCCTCCTTCAGTTTAAAATCATGACCGTGTCCTCTCACAACAGGCCCTACTGAAAAGTCTGTCTCCCTCTTTCTTATAAGCCTTCTTTAAGTATTGAAAGGCCACAATAAAGTCTTCCCAGAGCCTTCTCTTCTCCAGGCTGAACAACCCCAACTCTCTCAGCCTGTCTCCTTAGGAGAGGTGCTCCATCCCTTTGATCATCTTCATGGCCCTCCTCTGGACTTGCTCCAACAGGTCCTCCTTGTGTTGAGGTCCCCAGAGCTGAAGGCAGTACTCCAGGTGGGGTCTTGCCAGTGTGGAATCAAGGGACAGAATCACCTCCCTTGCCCTGCTGGCCACCCTTCTTTTGATGCAGCCCAGGATATAGTTGGTTTTCTGGGCTGCACGTGCCCACTGCCGGCTCATGTTCAGCTTTTCATCCACCAGTACCCCCAAGTCCTTCTCTGCAGGGCTGCTCACAATCCCTTCGTCCTCCAGCCTATATTGGTACCAGGGGTTGCCTTGACTCAGGTGTAGGACTTTGTACTTGGCCATGTTGAACCTCATGAGATGCACATGGGCCCACTTCGCAGCGATTACTTGCAATGTTCAGCATGTGCTGGGTTATTAAGACTATGGAAGTAATTTCATAGCCACTTTTCATAACTCCAGCTTGAAAAAGACTATTCTCACAGAACTTCAGGGAAGCTAGCTGCTTACAGAGCACACTGATCCAAAGCAAGCCTCTGATGCTGGGACAGATGTTATAGGATTACTTCTAAGGAGTATTTACCAATGACTACAGTAAATAATGTATCTAATAGTGATACTTCCTGACACAGGTCATCACATCACCATCAGATGAGTGGCACAAATGGAAGTCCAGCTGGTGTGTCCTTAGTATGTGTAAAAAGTTGGACTTAGCAGTGTGGAGCGTCCCATAGGCAAACTGTGAAAACCCACAGGGGAAGGGAGCCTCGCTGCCTACAGGCACTCCTCGTCTCGTTTCATGGAAGACATTAGCACTTTGTACATATAAAATATGTGCCTTCCTCAGCACAGGCACCTGTAAAGCACATACATTTAGGTACGTGTAAAGACATACTGTATTGCTTAGGAAATTACAGGTGTGGAAATAGTGGGGTTTTGCCTACATATAAATACATATAAAGTATTTGTATATATATGTACTTTAAAAGACAAATTAGGAGATTTAAAATTAGAAGTTATGCACCTTGTGTTCAGATACTGCAGTGATACATAGCAGTTTCTGAAGAATGGATACACAAGTTTTATACCAGTATTTCTAGAGATTTCCTAAACCCAAGGTTAAGTAATCTTAGTATCAGTTCAAATACTGTTCTATTTTGAGGGTCTGATAGTAAGATATAGGGACTTACTTGTCCAGTTATTTCTCTTTTTCACATTGGTTTGAGTGCTTTCTTTCATACTAGCCTTCATATAAGGTATACCTTCCATAACCATGTTATTCCTCTACTTCTAGCAATGTTTTCTGTTTTTATAGGGAGAGCAATATAGAGATGCCATAGTTGCCAATATATTTTGACTTTTTGTCACCAAACACTTTTTTTTTTTTTTTCCCCCCACTTTAT
Source organism: Cariama cristata (assembly GCF_000690535.1). Lineage (NCBI taxonomy): Eukaryota > Metazoa > Chordata > Aves > Cariamiformes > Cariamidae > Cariama > Cariama cristata. The sequence goes on along the minus strand of NW_009601931.1, from coordinate 12,476 downwards.
TCTCTACCTTTCAATTTTGGGCGATTCTGGGTAAATCATCAGTATTTCAAGATGATCCAGATTTTCCAGAAATGGGATTCAGACTTTCATATGTGTTTGAGGCTGGGTGCTCAACTGCCTATGGTGAGAACATGTGAAATGTTTTCTCCTAGATAGTGTTTGAGGTTAGACTTAAAACAATGTTTGCTGTATCCAAATCTTTTGCAATTTAAACTGCATGGTAATAATCTAGTAAAAGGATAAGCACTCACAAAAATGCCAGACATTTTCTGTAGGGACAGAAACTTCAGCATGAGGTATTGATTCAAGGATTCTTTACAGCGCCAATGACCAGTTATATAAAAGTATCATATGGATTTTGAGGTTCATACTTAGTGACAGATCTGTCTGCGCATAGGTTAGGAGCACAAATCCCTTGTAAGATTAAACTTGATCGATGCCATGGTACTTCAAGTAACTCTTTTGTAGCAGAACATTATATGAACTTAGCAGGAACTGCTTGCCTGCTTAGCTGGTTAGCCTCACACCACTTGAAAGCTACTTGCGAACCAATCTAAGCACTACATCACATAACAGATGATAATCAAACATACAATTTAGCTGAACTGAGATTTCTGCTTTTCATTAGACAAGGAAAATTACATTTTGATCATTAAAATAGCACAACTGACAACATTCAGTGAAATAGCATGTATGATTTGAATTTTTCAAAGCTATGAACATGCTGGGAGTAAAATCCAGCTTCTTTTTGCCCTTTCAGGGGAAATAAAGCCAAAAATACTAGATATTCAATGTGTGTGCATCAGCTGTGTCACTTCCCAACTTGCTATCTTGTCTCTGATGATACTGAAGCAAATGGGTCCTACTCACCTTGGAGAGGTGGTCCTTACATGGTCCTCCTCACATATGAAACTTCTGAAGGCCTTGAAGATTTTGAATAGTTAATTTTCAGTTGCTATTCCATCCCTTTATCATTTAATTGTTTAAAAATGTATCTGCATTTATTTTATCTTTTAAATCAGGACTTTAGAAATTAGGAGCATTTTCTACAGAAAATTCTTAACAGCATATTTTGACTGGATACATCAAATTTCATTCAATATAGGCACCTCCTGTTACATTGTTTGGCTCAAAGACAATAAAAGTATCATTCTGGTTTTCCAGAAAGATAAAATTTTATTGTGGAAATTTATTCTTGGGGTACCATTCATTGCTTTATTTGTTTTTCCTGAAATTACCTCTTGAAAGAAAGGAATGTGAAGTGTTAATATTTCCTTTTCTACTTTGGATTTATGGTTGCAAATATGCATGGGTAGTGATGGATTCTATGTTTTAAATGTGGTTCAAACCTAATGATAAAACAGTTGAAAATATTACAAAGGTAATATTATTACTTGGTTTGGGGTTTGTTTTTTTGTTGGTGGTGGTTTTGTTGTTTTTATTTTAATTGGTTGAAGGGGAGCTGTTTATTTTCTTTTGAGCTTTTTTGCTGGAAATTGTTATATAGCAATGTGTAAAAGCAGTGGGCCAAGTTGGAGGCGTGTAAACAAATTCATAGTTTCATGTGTTTTTTCCAAAATATTGTATGCTTCAGTTAAATGTCCAACAAAGTGGAATTACAGTTGAGCTAGCATGAATCATACTAAAAATATACTCTAATTTTATAATAATTACAACTTCAAATTCTCATGCTAGTCTGTGACAGAATAATATTTTATGTTCACTCTGCTCTGCTGTAAATGTTGCTCAAGTTCCAAAGCCACAAATAACTGTGCCTTTCTATTTTGTAATCACCCCCTGGACTTTGAACAGAGAGGTTAATGACTGTCTTTCATTAAGAAAAGCCCTTCCACTGTAGAGTCTGCAGTATGTTTCAGCCTGTTGCCTTTATATGTTAAATAGTTCATGGCTGTAGCTCAGGGCAAGCTCTTGATTATAAAACTGTAGCCAAATTCAACACTGGCAGAAGCAGGCAGGTTTCACCAGTGTAAGCATAACCATTTACACAAATAGTGGTTTCTGTCCATTAAAACTATGAGACCTACACTCAACCTTCCCACAATGTACATGCTCCTTAGCTGTCTTGTAATACAGTGGGAAAGTTTGTTTGAGCTCTTGAAGATTAATTACTGCAGTTCTCCTCAAGTTCAGGTACCTCCTATCAGTTGTTCACAGGGAGCAGTTTAAAAGGACGTTATTTTAAAGTATTTTTTTATGCCTGCTTTTTCTGAAATTTTAAAAGCTTAACATAAAACTGTTTCCTCTGTAATCTCTAAGAACAACACTGAATCCTATTTGAAATGCTACTGTTAAGCAAAATTTCATATTTAGTAGGACAAAATAATGCAAAATTGCATTTCTAGAGTTAAGGTGAAGATGGATGACATTACTTAGACATACACTCAGAAAAATTAAAAAGACTGCTTCTTTAAAAAAGAAATCAAAATATTAATGTCTTTAAAAAGATTGATTCACAGGAAAACATAAATAAACTGTTTATTCTACTCTGTGACAGAAATATTAGCTCTATGCACAGTTATAAAAACATTGCTTCTTAAGAACTAGTATTATATTAAATTGTCTTTTGAAAATGGAGACATTCATGTTATAGGCTGTGTCTGCAACAGCTTATGTAATAATTAGGAAAAGGGGGTTAAATTTTGTAGCTGAGGAATGGAGTGGTAAGGTTTTAAATGACTTAACTAATAAAATAAGTATCTATTGAAACTAGCGACATTCAAATGCCACATATATTTGAGACAGATGTTTGAAATCTGCATAATAAAATTTCCACTGTATTGTCAGTTTAAACAGAAAGATTTCCTAAACAGAGCTGCCAGACTAATTCACCTTTTCCTGTTTAAAGAAAACTCTTCAAGGCTGCAGCTTAGTTCCTAAATTTGAAACAAGGAAGTTTGCAAACATCTACTAGAATCACAGAAAGGTCTGTATTTCACTGCAGTCACTGGGAAGTGGAGAGCTCCTTCTAGGGTCTGACCTTTGACAACAATTGCGTAAGGTACTCTGCTGCTCTTTCCTGACAAAATATGTCTGGCCAGTCTGTAAGAGATTCTTCTCCAGAATTAAGCCAGACTTTTGAGATGTGAGTACACATAAATTTGTAGTGATCAAGTGGATATGCTTATGCCACAGAAATTTCTGAGATTAATCCCAAGGATAAATGTATATAACATAGTATCTGTTCCAGCTCACCTGGAAAGATTAAGAGATTTTTGATAAATTCATAAACTGTATTATACTACTTTATCAAAATACTCTTTCTTTCAAAGTAGATTTGCAGTGATTCACACACACTTTTCTGGACCATACTGATTTTTGCAGATATGCAGTTCTCCAGGGTTGTAAGCAATGTATTGATGATGTAAATCTCAAGCAGATTTGTAAATTATCAGGGCCTGTACTGTTTTGCATAGAAACAATTCGCTTCCATCAGTGGGATTTTATTCTTCATATTCATAGTTTCTCTGTATATTTTATTGGTGGTTTTTTTATATTTACCTACCATATAAAAAGAAACAGTAAAGGAGATGTACCGTATAAGTGGTATTGCTTTGTAATGCAGACTGGTAGATATTTCTTAGGTATTTTCATTTTACAGATGAAATTCCTATATCATCTGAAAAATTTCAGCACTACAGATAAAATGTCTATTCTCAGAACACAAATCTGTTTACAAATGCACATAGCAATTATGAAAGGTATATTGGAAATTACAAAAACGTACACATTTCAGGAATGTAACCCCACTTGATAACTCTGTTTTGCAAAGATAGCCTGAAATTGGACTTGGTACGGTGTCTAGAATCCTTTCTGTGCTGAATACCTGTTTTTAAAAGACCCAGGAATAATTTTGCATTTCACAGAGTTATTATAGTTTTCTTTTTATGATATACTACCATCTCCAAAGGAATGTTGCTATAAAAACTTTTTTCTTCTTGTATTCTCATGTGAATTCTTAAGAGATCTATTTGTACTGAAAATTATACTTTATTTGCTAGAAAATAATATTGTAAAGACAAAATATGTATACCATGTTAGATGTTTATACTTGTAAGGATTACTTCTGCTCAGGCTTCCCACCCCCCCTCCCACCCCTCCCACCTAAATTATGTTGAAATTCATAATCTGAGGAGGGAGAAAATTTAAGTAAAGGAGAAGGAACAACAAAATAGTATAGTGAGCTGTGGGTAGAGAAACCATGGAGGATGATTGGAAAACAGACATGATTAAAAGGAAAGGCTACAATTTTGTCTCCTTCAGCTACGTGTAGTTACAGGTACGGTGTAAGTTCATTCAAGAGTCATACAAACATTTTAGTGTAGACGCTGAAGGAACCAAATAGGCAGGTTACTTACTATCATAGACAATCTTTTTCTAAAGAGTAGAAGAAAATCAGAATGCCGTAAGAGCCTTTAGCGTTTTTTCATAGCAATACATTAAGAATTATGTTGTGAATAATAATGATATTCAGTTCTGAAAAGGCTTCCTCTTATTGCATATCATTCAACAGCAAATAACACTGAAATCATGTTACTCTAAAAAGTATTTTTTACAAGAAAACAGCAGGTTTACATATGGAGAAATTCTTGACTGCTTCATTGACTGTAAGCATATATACTGTGGAGACCTTCAAAGAAACAGTAAATATAGAATCCCCATCATGCTACGTTCAAAATCCCTCTTCAGAAGAGAGTGGACATGCACAATCTTAGTTTCAGATTCCTGTTTAGATTAATTGTTTTATTTTGTAACTGCTGACTTAATGATATCCAAATATCACAGAATCATAGAATGCTTTAGGTTGGAAGGGACCTTAAAGATCATCTAATTCCGAACTTCCTGCGATGGGCAGGGATACCTACCGCTAGATCAGGTTGCTAAAAGCCCCACAAAACCTGGCCTTGAACACTTCCAGAATTTGAGAATTTTGAACAGTTATGCATTCAAGCATAAGAAAGCAGAGGTATTTATGGATATTTCCTATGCTGAGAGCAGGTAAGCACTGGAGGCAGATTCTCAGAGTGCCATGTTGTATCTATACCTGGAAACATTCAAATTTCTTTAGGATGAGGCCCAGAGCAACCTGGTCTAACTGTAAAGTCTACTCTGCTTTGGATTGGACTCAATCTGTTCCTTCCAGCTTCAGTTTTTCTCTGATTTTGTTATCTCAACATGCTGGCTAGAGGTAACTAAAATGATCTGAAGAAATTATCTTAGAAAGTTGCTGCCTATTACAACATCCATCACCATGTGGAGTTTCACTAATGGAGAGATACTAATAATAATGTCTAGTTTAATTGTGAAATTCTCTCCAGAATATCTGTTTGAGATTGTTAATATATATTTTTAAACCATGTATTAAGCCTGGTTTTGCTCAGAAATTAATGTACCATGAAAGGCAGGTTTTGATGCATGTGTATGCCAAGGACTATTTTAGATTTAGCAATCTAGAGAAAGCTATATTAGAATCCTCTCATGTATGCAGTGTTTCTGGATGGTTTGGTCTTAATTTTCTTGAATTAGTTGAAAAGTGGCAAGAACATGAAGTGTATGTTTCTGTGAGTCTGAATTTCCCTCATAAATTTGCTGACTGTGTCAAGTCTTCCTGTGTTAACACTAAGTATTGTCTGAAGTCCTGTTTATCACCATTCTTTTTCCTGCTCTAAAGATATCTGTTTTAAATATATGAGTCTGTCCCTTCAGGCTGTTCACTGAATGCTTTCCACAGTTGATTCAGTCTTCCTACCACCACATGCATTCTTAATGTTGCTGCTTTATGAACTGAAATGAAAACACCTTGAAGCTATATAATTTGTACTATAAGTCACTTGTTTATAGTAGGAGAAGAAAATATAAATATCAGAATTTTCATTAGTGTTAGTTAATGACACTATCAACGGTATTATAATTTAACATTCACCTGCTTCCTTGAGTTATCACATAATAATATCTTTGAGCCCAATCATGCCCTCTTTCCATTCCTTAACACACAAGGATATGAACATACCTTCTGTTGCTCTAGTATTCGCTGATATTGTCAATGTACTGCCTGTAGATGCTCTGGCCGATTGAATTAATTTAGTAATGTGCCAAGTTAGTGACTGGATGTGGTTTTTTATGGGTTATTTTTTGCCTATGAGCAATATTTCCTTTTTGAGTTTACTCATAGAAGTTGCATGTAGTATAATTGTGTCATATCAGTATACAAGGTTTGAATAAAATATCATGTATCCATTTAAGAAAAAAAACCAAACCCCAAAATACCGGCTTTGCCTCTGCCTATGTTGGAAACTTGCAGAACACAGTAAGTTACATTTCAATTAGTCACCTCTGAGTGCATTTGTTTCAACAGAAACTCAATGTTTTTCAAAAGTGTTGGACACTTAGAATTACTTTGCAAATATTACCACTGCATTCCAGTAGCACTGGCAGGCATTGTTGTCTTGAATATCACAGGTGACAAAGCAACCCGGTGATGCAGTTTGTTCTTTGTACAGATCGAAATTATTATAAGTTCTGAAGAACAGCAGATCTTGTAAGATAATTTTTCATTAAAGTATTCTTTTACTTTGCACTCTCATTTGCCTTGCAGTGGGAGAAAATCACAAGTGCATAAGATAATCCCAAAGCCAGCTCATAAAATGTTCAGGCTAGATGAAAGATTGTGAATTGTGATGATTAAATGACTACAGACGGCAGCTCAGGCTCTTTACACATACAGATGAACGCAAATAGGTGGAAATTATGTGAAATCTCAGGACTCAATTGTTTCCTAAGTCTCTTACTGCAGTAGCTTGATTGACATGAAACCTAGTTTCTGATTGCTTCCTTAATCTACACTCGTTTTTCAGGGGTTCAGTTACCTGGAAAACTTGTCCAGAAAAACACCTAAGGACAAGATTATCTGACATTTTCTATTTCTCCTGTCTATAGGAGTATGTTTCTTTTATCTATCTAACTATCTATTTAGTTATTTGTTAGTGGTCAGTAGATTCTGGAAGAGTATCTGACTGGGAAATATTACTTGCTGTCTTATGTTGCTATATACCAAAAAGTCAGGCATTTAGTAGTAATAATAATCTTCGGTGTGTCTTGCAAATGCTCAAGAAACTAGCAGTCAAAGCAGTCAAGAATACAAAATGAGGAGGCAATGATATGAATGATTTGGGCTTGACTCCATAATGAGACTGCTGGTTTGTCCTGTTTAGTTTCATGGCGTAAATTGCAGTGACTGTGGTAGGACATCTTATGTGTCTGTATGACCACTGGTATAACTGTTCTGTGTGTTCTTTTTTCCATTTTAGTTTATTTATGCCTCCTGGGAGAAAGCAAAGGGTGCTGCAGAGCAAGATGTTTGGGCATGTGGGTTGGAAATTTTGGAATGGGCAGAGAACATTTAGCACTGTGGCACTGGCAGACTCCAAGGAAGACACATTTATATATATTAAAAAAGGTGATTTTTTGAAGATTATTGACTTGTAGGAAACCACTAAAAATGCTGAATGTAGAGCAAGCCTGGAGGGACACCCTGGCTAAGGGAAGGTTTGTTCAAAACCACCTTCATTTTGGTCTAGTCTCACAAAATAGATCCAAATTGCCTTTTCCAAATGTTACCTTATTCCAGGGGCCCTACTGAAACCTAAAAATTAAGAGACCTTTTGGTGTTTGAAGCATATTCAAGTCGAAGTTTAAGGAAGATGCTGGCAGATCCACCCAAAAACTGCACCCCTTTTCAGGTCCTGAGAGAGCATTTTTGCTTATTACTTCTCTGCTTCATGCCCTAGGGTAGCTGTCAAAATCCTCTTGGGTAGCACAGTATTAGGATAGAAACAAGGAGGGAGCAAGTCTGGGTTTAATATAAAATGTGTTTCCTTGTTTATAATCTTTCATATAATCTCCTTCATCAGAATTCTCCTATCACCTATAGTAAGTCATTAACTGCAGTCATGCTCTCCTTTTCTCAATGACTCGTGCATTATTTTCTGTGAAAGTTGCATAGTTTCAGCAAAAGCAGTGGGGGAAAATCCTATACTCAGAGCAATTTGTAACTGGGAATCACGATTGTCTTCTAAATAAAAACTGGGGTTAAAATCCAGTCACAGGAGAAAACGAGCATTGCTTTTCCTACTACTAGAAGGATATTTTAACATTTAAAATCTGATTTCATCTCTTCCTTCTTCCTATCTTCTCTCCCTTCCCTGTCTCTTCTATGTGCCTTCTTTGGATGCGTTTCAAAAGGAAAAAAGGGCAATCACTTCATTTGGAGCAGACACAATCTGGTCAGTTTTTGCTAGGAAAATCTGTGTTCACAGGGAAACTAGGTACAAGAATGCTTGTTTCTGAATCCCAGTCAACTGTGAATGTCAGCTGCATAAAGTGGCTCAGCCCTGCAAAGCACTTTTGCGTATCTACAAAACCCAAAATATGTAAGGTTGCAAGCTGCAGGTTTTATTAAGTAAAGACATCTCCAGGATTCAGTAGTCACTAAACAGGCATTTCAAGATAATGAGTTTGAATTTTGTACTTGTATTTTTCCTGGGCATCTGTGCCATGAAGTTTAACTTGTGGCATGTTAGATGGGAGAAGATGAACTTCAAATGGCTCTTCTAAGATAAACTGGTGGTTTTGTACTGTATCACTAACTGAAATCCTCATAACCTTTGGAAAATTACAGGTATATCTAGGAACAAAACTCAAATTAAAGTTTTCCTTTTTCTTTTTGCCGTTCATCATTTTGACAGAGCAATATTCCTCGCACCCTAGTTTTACTGAAAGTGATTGCTTTTTCTTGAATACTTGGCATGTCTAGTAGAAACTTGGCATGGAAAGTGTTTTGCAGAGATTATACTTTCAATTGGCTGATATCTTATAGTTGCCTATAAAAGCAAAACTGAAGTCATAATGTAACATTTTATTTTTATATACTATCTTGTGTCTTGGGATTTTTAGTTGAGAATATGTGAACAGTTTGCTTTCTTTAGAAGTATTCAGCAATAAGAATTCTTGTTCTGGATGTTAACTTTAGATTCCCTGATAATTGTATTGATTGGCTTACACTTGTATTTTTATATGTACAATCAGTATAAATTCTGTCCTAAATACTTATGATGCAAATCAAAATACAATTTGGCCCAAGCAGACTTTACCTCTTTCAATCTTCTGATACATTTTAGTTTCTCAACAGTTAGAAATTCCCCCACTTCAGCACAACGCAGCTTTGCTCTATGCTTTAGAATATGCAAAGATTGCACTTTGCTGTGGACAGCTTTATTTTTGTACCTGGTATTACATACAATACATATTACGATTGTAGCAGATACAATTCTAATATCATATGTAAGATTTAATGGTAATAGCTCTATTCAGGTCACCTCATTGTGTCTCTTTCCTGTCTGGGCTCACCGGAACTTTGCGAAAGACAGTGCTCAGATAAGCATCACTACCTTCAATTGATGTCATAGCGAAATGACGGCCTCATTCTCTTTACAAGTCCTGCCTGCTCCCAGAGGGTCCTCTGGCAAAGGTGTTTGCCCAGTGCTGCTTAGGTGGCACCACCACAGATAGATGGGATGTATTTTGCCTTGAAAGACTTTCTATCAGAAATCACTGTGAAAATACTGTGCAACATTCATATAGCTGCTGCATTCACCTCTGTGAGACCTAGAAACCTCTCAGGCTGTACGCTTGGATCCTGAACAAGAAGCTGATGATGCAGTTTCCTTCAGAATAAGTTGTAGGATGACTTTTTTGCTGTTCTGAGATTTGGGGGACCGGTGGAAAAACAGTGCATGGCTCTTAACATGTAAATGATTTAGCAGTTTTCTCATTGCAGGATGACAAGTAGGAATGGGAATACCACATAGGCTTTCCTTCCCTTGGAACCTGCCAGGTTAGGTTCAGGGTGTTAATAAAGGAGAATGTAAGAGCAAGTCTGGTCGCAAGTATGAATTAATTCTGTAGCAGAGATGAACTTCAGATAGTCCGTGTTTCGAAGTTCTTATGGATAAGGCTGTGAGAGGGAAATCTTTAGAATTTTAACCACTAAGAAAATAGTTTAAAATAAAGTATTTCTTTTCAAATGAGAGCTAGTTACATGTGACACATTACCTGTCCTCCATGTGTTGCTAATATAGACGGACAAACATGTGGTTCATAGCCCATAACATCTTTAAAACAGAGGTGTGGTATAATGTGTAATGTAACACCACCTATATAAAATGTAGGCATTTGGGGTCAGTACAAACCAATTTCATCCCTGTGGCCATGGTCAGAATTGTATAATTAAAAAAAAAAAAATGAAGAAAATGTTTATTATGAAAATGTGAATGATGAAGGTCAAATATAAGAAGACACAAAATTTTTGCTGTTGCTATACTGGTGGGCACAAATGATAACATTTACAGAGGACTACAGACATATTAGTGTGCCCATGTATTCCTTCTGATAGTACAAATCTTGTGTGATCTACAATTCTTATCTTCAGACATGTTGCTAGCACTTCAACTAGTTTAAATTTATCTTTTACAGCAATCTTGTCAGTAAAGTAAAAAGCATAGTATCTAAACAGAATTACAGTTACTGGAAAGTTCCAAGGTGACTAGTGGCTTTTTTGATACTCAGTCCAGGTAGACAGCTTAAGTAAATACTATCATTTCACTATTTGTTTTGAAAAGTCTTACATCATCTTCATATTATCTTTAAAATTCATTACTATAATTGTTAGTTGTGTATTCAACAGGTTTTATTGAAATGAAGTAGTAGGTAAAGAAAATATACCTCTTGAAAGTACTGTGAAACTTGTTATAATTAATCTCAGTAGGTTAGTTAAAGCTATAGAAAATAAGTGTAAAACACTGAAATTTTAAGTAACGTAAGCATTTCTTAACTAAACCCTAGATTAAGTATCAGAACACCTATTTCAACCCTTTGCAGTTATTTGCATTTAGATATTCCATAAATAAATTATGAAATTGTGAGTTTGAAATACACCTTAAAGTAGTTAATGATGTATAGCCATTAAAATCTCATCTTTATTCTATGTTCAATTTATGATTCCTTGCTACACCATTCTTAAAATTAATGGATAACTCTCCTGTGCATTAGGAATTGAGTATCACTTGTTAATGTATTTTCTGTAATAATTAATGCTGTACTACCTGACACCAGGGCAGAATTGCGTTGTTACAGGTAATGAACTTTGCACTTAAGAACAGAAAAAGATTTCTGTGCATGTCTCAGAGTTTAAAAAATAAGAGGAAAAACGCAAAACTTGGAAATCTTTTCAAATATAATTACAAATGTGAAATCTGTATGAATTCTATAATCTACAGGAGTGTTACTTGGACATAACAGTATCATTTTTTCTTTCTGTTATTTAAATAGCAGCAAGGCATGTATTTTATAAAAGAAGCAAAGTATTCCACTAATTTTCTTCCACAATTCTATTATTGCTTTGAGATAGAACTGAGCCATAAGAAACACTGTAACTTCATTATGTTATAATGATCACATTATAGAAAACTAGTGTTTTCAGCACCTGCAGTAGATCTTACATGCTTAAATAAAACAAGTTTCTGAGGGCAGATCAGCTGCTGATCCCACACAGGGTTAGCACTGACTGCAGAATTCTACAGGAGCTGTGGGAGGAAGCTAGAGGGGAATCTAAATGACATTTCCACAGTCCATAAGCAAGAGGAAAGATATGACAGAAAATAACAGAAGGTGAATTATTGGCTGGGTAACTGGTGAGTGTTTTAATTTTGTAAGTTGTTAGTGAGCAGAGCTGTAGGAAGTAGGTACATGTCTGTAATACATAGGGAGCATGCTCTTGTCTCTGGAGCTTCATTGGAACAGTCAATGGGCATGGAATGGTGTAAGAACAGAGACCTGAGCAGGCATAGAATCATAAAATCATAGAATCGTTTAGGTTGGAAAGAACCTTTAAGATCACTTAGTCCAACCATAAACCTAGCATGGCCAAGACCACCACTAAACCATGTTCCTAAGCACCATGTCTACACACCTTTTAAATGCCTTTAGGGATGGTGACTAAACCACTTCCCTGAGCAGCCTGTTCCAATGCTTGATAACCCTTTCGGTGAAGAAATTCTTCCTAATATCCAATCTAAACCTCCCCTGGTGCAACTTGAGGCCATTTCATCCTGTCCTATCACTGGTTACTTGGGAGAAGAGACAGACCCCCACCTCACTAGAATCTCCTTTCAGGTAGTCGTGAGAGCGATAAGGTCTCCCGTCAGCCTCCTTTTCTCCAGGCTGAAGAACCCCAGCTCCCTCAGCCGCTCCTCATAAGACTTGTGCTCCAGACCCTTCACCAGCTTCCTTGCCCTTCTTTGGACATGCTTCAGCACCTCAATGTCTTTCTTGTAGTGAGGAGCTCAAAACCGAACACAGTATTGGAGGTGAGGTCTCATCAGTGCTGAGTACAGGGGGACAAT
>NW_009601930.1:87398-91946 GCF_000690535.1 Cariama cristata | reverse complement strand
TCTAAGTAAAACATGTGGCACAGGACTTGGTCGTCTAGTTATGTCATCCAGTTCAGTACTTGTCACTGAGTTATCGTACCTACCCACATGTCTTGTCTTTTGTATTAATCAATCATAAAACTGGTTGGCTGGTGTCGTTTCACCTTAATTCAGTCCAAGGGAATTATGACCTTGGTTGTTGATCCCAAGGGGAGGGAGGTCATCCTAACAAGCTCCTTATGGGTCGTGACATTACATTATGCACAAGTGGAATTAGATTGCTTTTGAGTTAGAGATTCCTAAATTTGCAGCCTGAGTCAGATTCCTTTCTTTGGTTTAGTCACATCAGTGTAAAGGGTAAAAAAAAGTTGTCCTAATTAGTATAGGCAGACTTAAAGGACTGTGCAATATGCATGTAAAAAAGAGTTCAGTGCACTGAGTAGAAGTGTATTAGACTGATTTTCAAACTGTGTTATATCCAATGTGGTAGTTCAGTAATACCAGTCAGTGATGGATGACAATCTTTGAATTTTGCTACCACTATTTCTGGTATTTTGAATTACATCCAGCTCAGGTTTCATAATCCTCCTAAACTTCGTGGACATGTTACTGTGGTGATGTTTGAGGAATAGTCATTTGACCAGAACTCTTTTGTTTCTTTCTAATTACTGCTCCCTAGTTCAACTGCTCTCTCAGGATGTTCAGGACCTGTCCTTTAAGTGATTTTAAAGGTCTTGGTGGGGACCACAGCATCAGGGAGTTGGACTCATTTCTCTTACAGGTTGTCTCTTTGAGAAAATCTATGGTAATGCCTGGCACTATAAATAGACTACTGCATCAGGAGAGTAAAGAGCATTGCTGGCTGACACAGGAAAATGACTCTGCCTCTAGCTCGTGCCACCCTTCTCTACCCTGCTAGAGCAGGGAACTGGTGTCGCTGGCACCATTTCACCTCTAGAGAGAAGGATGAGGAAGCAAGGATGAACAGGAACCAGGGCAGATGACCAACATTGCATCTGTGATGGGCTCTGCGGTTTTGTGATTTCCTTGATTGCTCTCATTTACCTGTTCGTTACTATAAAGGGAAATCAGACTGTACATAGATTGATATCCTTACTGAAATAAAGAAAAATACTTGAAAGTATGAAGCATTGATACTACTGATACTACTGAGGCCGTACCTCGAGTACTGTGCCCAGTTCTGGCCCCTCACTTCAAGAAAGACATTGAGGTGCTGGAGTGTGTCCAGAGAAGGGCAATGAAACTGGTGAAGGGTCTGGAGCACAAGTCTGACGGGGAGCATCTGCGGGAGCTGGGGTTGTTCAGCCTGGAGAAGAGGAGGCTGAGAGGAGACCTTAACACTTTTTACAACTACCTGAAATGCGGTTGTAGCAAAGTTGGGGTCGGCCTCTTCTCCCAGGTAACTCGTGACAGGACAAGAGGACATAGTCTCAAGCTGCACCAGGGGAAGTTCAGACTAGAAATTAGGAGGCATTTCTTCACAGAAAGGGTTGTTAGGCATTGGAATGAGCTCCCCAGGGAGGTAGTGGAGTCACCATCCCTGAAGATGTTTAAGAAAAACCTGGACATGGCACTTAGTGCCATGTTCTAGTTGACGTGGTGATGTTAGGGCAAAGGTTGGACTTGATGATCCCAGAGGTCTCTTCCAACCTAATCAGTTCTGTGATTCTGTGATCTTCTTTTCTCTTTCTATATAAATACTTGCAAAAACACCTCCAGGAAGAATGTGAAAAAATATTTCACTCTTACATGGACTTAGAAGCTATCCCCAATTTCTGTGATTTGTTCAACATTAAAAAATGTGGCTCTTTTGGTAGTTAAAAATATTTAAGCTTATATATGAGTCTTATTTTTCTGTTTATGCTTTTTTTTTTAAATGCAGTTAGATAAAGTGTTGAAAGAAAATATTTTATAAAAAGAAAAAGTAATCAAAATAGTACATTTTTTCAATATTCAGATATTTTTAGAGACACTAAAAAAACAAAAGTTAAGTTTCTGTGGACTTCTCTGTTTTTTATGTGTAGGTACTGTCTGAGAAAATAAATATAAAAATTTCCCTGATCATTCCAGATTTTCTTATTTACCAGAGTCATTCAGAGCTGCAAAAACCACAGTCAATGCCACTATCACTTATTGCATTCTACAATAAACTCAACTTGTTTTAAAATACTCACATGAGAGGTAAAGATTAGTTTATTTTTCTTGTCTCAAGGGAAGAACAGAATGATGGTTAACTCGAATGATTCATATGACAGTTCAAATGATTATGAATGATATTAAGAAGTACTGATTTTACCGCAACATCTGGAATACCATTTCAGATTGATTCTGCCTTGTATCTTCTTCCACTACTTAAGAAGTATTTTGTTACTATTTATTACTACACAGTAACATTCTCATCTGAATAAGATGTTACAAGGAATAAAACAGGGGACTTCAGTAAAGAAAGCAAATTCTTATTCTCCAGGCATAATTGCATCAGGATTAATATGTTTGCTGTCAAGCAAATATTTAGAAATACAGTGAGTATTTCCTATAAGTGGAACTATGGCTGCCAAAATAGAGTTCCAGTTCCATCCTCCTTGCACAACCTTATCTTCTATTCTCTTTAAGAAAGCTATAGTTGGGGTTTTATTTAGCTTGCAATTGATAACTTGACATCACACTATAGTAGTAATAATGTTACTTTCAGGTCTGAGTTCTCCTGTTATATATAAACATGAGTTCTCTACGACGTGCCCTTTCAAAGCAGAGGTGAGCAAATGTGGCTGATCTTTCTTTCAAAGGTCATTTAAATGTTTATGTTTTCACACAAAGGAAAAAAAAACGTGCCATCTAATTTTAAGTCCCAGTTGTAGTATTTTTCCCCTTCCATTCTGAACCTCTTCTGTTCATTTGCGTTAACCATCATTCAATTCTTCCCTTGAGACAAGAAAAATTAGTATAGTTTCTACCTCTCACATGAGCATTTTAAAACGAATTGAGTTTACCCTAGAATGCAATAAGTGACAGCGGCATTGACTCTATTTTCTTACAGCTCTAAATGACTCTGATAAATATGAAAATCTGGAGTCATCAGGGCATTTTTCACATTTATTTTCTCAGACAGTACCTACACATAAAAATCAGAGAGGTCCACATAAAATGTTTCTTTTTTCCAGTATCTTTAAAAATATCTCAGCATTTGTGCTGATTTTGGCTGAGATAAAGTTAATTTTATTCACAGTAGCTAGTATGCCATGGGGCTTGCTCGCCTTACTGTATATTAGTCTAGTGCTTGTTAGGGGCTGTTCTTTGATGTCACTGCTTGCTGTAGTGCTGTACTGCTGATCATCTTATTCTGCTGTGCTGGGAACATTTTGACAACAGCAATGGCGATGTGCCTGGGCTGGCAGATGGCCAGGGCATCACTGCTGTTTCTGTGCTGCTGTACTGGACAGACTGGAACTCCAGTGTGAACTCAAATTTAAGCTAGTGCTTGTTAGCGCTTGCTTTTGCTGCTTGCTGTACTGCTGATCATCTTATTCTGCTGTGCCTGGGAACATTTTGACAACAGCAATGGCGATGTGCCTGGGCTGGCAGATGGCCAGGGCATCACTGCTGTTTCTGTGCTGCTGTACTGGACAGACTGGAACTCCAGTGTGAACTCAAATTTAAGGGACTGTGACCTGTGGATGAGTCCATATGGGCACAGGACACCCCGAAGCACCTGTGGCCATGGATGAGTGCATGCCAGAGCAGGTACATCTCAAAGTGTCTGTGGCTGTTGTTATGTCTGTGTCACAGCAGGTATACTTCTAAAGGGATTGTGGCCCAAGGATGAGTCCACACTGGAGGTATACTTCAAAACATCTGTGGCTGTGGATAAGTCTGTGCCACAGCAAGTATACCCCTGAAGAGATGTGGCTTATAGATAAGGCTCCACTTGGAGCAGGTACACCCCTAAGGGACTGTAGTCTTCGGATAAATCCAAGCCAGAGCAGGGGCAAGAGGAGGAATTCATTGCAATGTTAAACCCTATGATCTGGCCCAAAGGGACCAGGGGTGGATGTTGTAATAGAAATACCTTTAAATTGTTGTAAGTCAAGATTTGAGTTGCATGTTACAGGAATTACTATAACAGGAACCACCTGAACCAATGGATGACACGCCTTACAAGAAGCGGTGATTCGACGTGAGCTGACTTTGTCGCCCAATAACTCAACACAACACACCACCTCTCCTGTCCTAAGTGACACCACAACAGATAGAGTCCAAAATCGTGAACTAAATGAACTCAATGGACATTTTGTGGACATTTCTGGACATTTTATGGACATTTCATAAGAGTGGTCCATAGTCTAAGGGAATGATACCTGCATATTATATCAAAGGATGGGAAGCAGGGGTGGTGGGTAAAAAGAATCTATTGGATAGTGTGGGACCTCAGCATGACATAAATAGTATGGAATAAAAGGTGGAGAATGTGCTGGTTTTGTCTGGGATAGAGTTAATGTTTTTCACAGTAGCTAGTATGGGGATGTGTTTTGGATTTGTGCTGGAAAGAGT
>NW_009601930.1:77437-87377 GCF_000690535.1 Cariama cristata | reverse complement strand
AGAGTGCTGATAATACAAGGATGCTTTCGTTATTGCTGAGCAGTGCTTACACAGAGTCAAGGCCTTTTTGGGAGGGAGCACAGCTGGAACAGTTGACCCCAATTGACCAAAGGGATATTCCGTAACATATGATGTCATGCTCAACAATATAAATCTGGGGGAAGAAGAAGGAAGGGGGAGACGTTCGAAGTTACGGCATTTGTCTTCCCAAGTAACCGTTATGCGTGACGCAACACTGCTTTCCTGGAGATGGTTGAACACCTGCCTGCCCATGGGAAGTAGTGAATGAACTCCTTGTTTTGTTTTGCTTGCACACATAGCTTTTACTTTATCTATTAAGCTGGTTTTATGTCAACCCATGAGTTTTCTCGCTTTTGCTCTTCCAATTTTCTCTGCCACCCCACCGTAAGGGACTGAGTGAGTAGCTATGTGGGGTTTAGTTGCCAGCAGGGGTTAAACCACGACAGCATTGGAGAAATGTGCTATCTTAGTCCAGATTTATCAGTGGTGCAAAGTCTGTTACAGACCAGTAACTAGTGGCTGCACCCCAGTGATCAATACTGGATCCAATCCCATTCAAAATCTTCATTAATAATCTGGATGATGGGTAGATCTGGCAGAGTGTACCCTCAGCAAGTTTGCAGATGATACCAAATTGAGAGGAGTGGCTGATACACCAGAGGGTCATACTGCCATCCACAGGGACCTTGACAGGCTGGAGAAATGCGCTGACACTAAGTTCAACAAGGAGAAATACAAGGTCCTGCGCCTGGGGAAGAACAGCCGCATGCAGCAATATACGCTGGAGGCCATAGAGCTGGAAAGCAGATGTGCAGAAAAAGACCAGGGAGTCCTGGTGGACATGGAGTTGAACATGAACCAGTAGTGTGCCCTTGCAGCAAAAAAGGCTAATGGTATGCTAGGCTGCGTTAGACAAAGTACTACCGGCAGGTCAAGGGAGGTGATCCTTCCCATTTATTCAGCACTGGTGGGGCCACACTTGAACAGTTCTGGTCTGCTTGTACAAAAGAGGCATGGACCTAGTGGAAAAAGTTCTATGAAGGACCACAAAGATGATGAAGGGAGTGGAGTATCTCTTCTGTGAAGAAAGGCTAGGAGAGCTGGGACTGGTTAACCTAGAGTGGTACCCAGTGACCAGAAGCAACGGGCACAAACTGAAACACAGGAGATTTCCTCTGAACACCACAAAACACTTTTTTACTGTGGCGGTGACTGAGCACTGATATGGGTTGCTCAGATATGCTGTGGCGTCTCCCTCCCTGGAGGTACTAAAAATGGTCTGCACATGGTCTTGGGCAGCTGACTCTAGATGGCTCTGCTTGAGCAGGGAATTTGGACCAGATGATATTCAGAGGTCCATGCCAACCTCAACCATTCTGAGACTCTGTGAAACTTCAGTAGTTTGTGTACTCAGCATTACTATGTGCTTTCTTAAACTCATATACTGGTTTGTATATAGTATTATCCCTGATTTAACTGGGATTTACTTTTCTTTTGCAGGATCCATTAATTAGTCAGGCTTTGTGGTTTTTTCAACTAGATACGACAGTGTAACAGGTGAGTGCTTGCTCATGCATACTGCCTCTGGAATTTTTAAGCTGTAGAGCGAAATGTAAAGCTATACAAATTGGCTCAAGGCTCCTCAGAAAAGCAAGCAATCTTTGCCATATCTTCCAAGATAGTGGAAGACACAAAGATAATGGAAGTGGAAGAGTTGGGAACTTAGAGTATCTCCTCCTGCTGCTTCTGGATGAAACAAGATGGGATGCAACTGGGAGTGATGGAGACATGGGCTGTTGTTGTTCAGAGGAGCCATCACCCAACATTAACTACCATATTCCCTTCTCTAGTGCTGGTAATAGCAGCTGCCAACTTGACCTCCTCAGCCTTTAGTATAAAGTAAATGGCAGAACTATTTTCCTGATCCTGGAAATATAACTGCTTGGCTAATATTTTTATGCCTAGAAGTAGTCAGGTATGAAAGAATGAAGCCAATATAAAGACTGAACAAAGCATGGTGTCCCTCAGACTTCCCCTAAAGATTGAATTAAGTTGCAGAAACATATGTTGTTGAACATGTCACAGGAGAATGTTGTAAGTTAAATTTTTGGAGTTCAGAGCGTTTGGATTTACAACCTTAATGGTGTTTTAGCTTTGGATTTAAAAGATGCATACCTGCTGGAGTGGGAAAAACTGCAGAGTAATCTCATTTTATGTACTTAACAGGAGAAAGGAAAATCATTAGTTGAAGTTCTCACCTTTTAGGCAATAAAGCTAACCAGTGATATAGTATGTATACAGAGGAGATTAGGCTGTTACTTGAAGAACTGCTGTAATTATTGGTCCTTTTGTGTTCTGTCCTTTACTCCTGTATGAACATGGTTATTGCTTGCTGAAAGAAACAGATTAGCAGATGACTGTCCTTGTGAGTATACATTTCATCTGAAATATGAAATGTCCCCAGGTCTAATTGTTTTAATGTCTGTGTAACTCCCTTCTCATCTTTTTGGGCAGAAATTTGTGTGTCATCTCCTGTCCATCCATCTGTCATCCCCGTCCCGACCCATTCCCCTGTCTTCCCCCCCTTATTATCCTTTTTATGCTTCCTCATTTTGACTACTTAAAGTACAGTATGGTATAAAGAATTCATCCTGATTTTCATTTCAGTTGCAGTGTAATTACTGAGAGATAAATACACTGCTTCAGGTCACAGTATTTTACACTTTGTTCTATTTATGAAACTACAAACTGGTAAAGATATTCTTTGTGCTAAAGTATATGATTTGTCTTAAAGCTTTTATGACTCCATCCTCCTAAGATGTTAACAAAAACCCTGAAATAATCCTAATAATTAATTTTCATGTATCTGATTTTCATGTATCTAATTTCACCTTTTATTTGCAGCGAGCAAGCAATTAACAAGTTAAGTAACCTGTTTGCAATTTTCTAATATTATAGATGTGAACAAATACTTAAAGAATCTCCAACTAATATAAGAATTATAAGATGCTATGGTTATTCTCATCCTGTGAGGTTTAGGGTTCAGGACATTTGTATGATTGCAAACATTAAGGGTTTGCATTACGTATTAGTGATGTGCAGACAAAAATAAGTGAGAGCTAGCACGGTTATTACTCAGTTAAAGACACAGGAAATACAATTAGCATGAACACTCTTTTCAACTGACAGGATATAACAAATTGTGAAGTATACAAACAGTGCTTAAAAAATTTTACTATCCTTTTAAATTAATTTTATTTCCTCTGAAATTGCCTCATAACTTTACAGTACCCTTCCACAAAATTCTATCAGGTTTTTATGCTTTCTGGTGGAAAATTCTGTCTTCTTTTCTCTTTTTAATAAGGTAGGGTGGCTAAATTTGCAATTTTATTCTGTGATGTCCATATGGAACTCAACATAAAAGGAACAGCTAGCTCAGAGGCAAAAAGTATATAAGAATGAGGAAAACACAGGAATGAAATTACAGGATTTAGTATAATACAACAATTTTCACTACCATACAATAACAGGATCTTGTTTCTGTTGAGATCCAGAATAATCAGTGTTGTACCAGAGATTTGCAGATAAAAACTAGATGATGAAATTGTACTCTCACATCTATATTTTCATTCCTCTTATTTTTACTTATTTTTTAGTGTTATATGAGGTGAAACCATTACTAAATTGCTTAAATGACTTCTTTTAAAATAGTAATTAGAATTTCCTAGCAGACAAGGAATTAGTGTGTTCAGCAGACCATCTGGCATGGACTATGTGAGCTACAAATACTACTTTTTGCTTTTTTTCCCCTATGCAGATGCCATTACTCATCAAAAAGCATAGAAATATGGATTCTTGATTTCCACACTATGTTTCAGACTACATGAATTCCTCCTGTAAATTGTTTATAATGAAATATTTCAGATACATTAAAAGGAATGGTAGTTAAGTATCTAGGAAGGTTAAAAAACTTAGTATTCATCTGCATGCAGCCTCCCCCTAACAATGTGACCTTCTGTTGCTTTGAGATTTTTTTTTTTTTTTTTTTTTTTTTTAAATTATGAGATTGGAGAAATTAGTACAAAGTGACTATATGGCTTTCCTATTTCTCAGTATATTGTGATGATAAAGACATTAAAATGGTTGAGCAGGGTTCATATGATATATTAGTAGCGCTCATCAATAACTAAGGCTTGAAAGTGTATGACTGAGAGTGGCAAAGCTTAGGTCTATGGTGATCAAGGCAATAGTCTGTAAAGGAGTTTATTGAGCAATAACATCCATGCAGCATTCTGCCAAGACTCTTCTGTATATTGCTCACTCAGTTGAGGAATTTCTATTCTGTGGGCTTTTGTAGAGTGTAGAAATTCCCAAATTTGCTTAACCTGTCAGCCTAAATGAAAATTCAAAGACAGAGAAAACATATTTAATTCAGGTAAGACCTGTTATCAAAAGTCTTGAAAGTTTGCAGTCAAAGCTAATGGTCACAGTCAAGGAAAAGAACTAAATAAAAACTGAGAGTATTTAAGACATTTTGAATGGGCTTCTTCATAAGTATACTCATATGGTGGTGAATCAGTTAATTTATCTGAATTTTCAAATGACTGATTTAGTTTGGAAATACAGTCTGCATTGAGTTTGAGTGTGATCATGAATTTTGTTGTCGCACAGTGTGGTGTTCTGCTTTGTTGTTTTCAGTCTTCATTATAGTAAAGTACTTGTTTTTTTCTTTTTTTAATTCACTCAGGGCTGATATTTCTTAGAAAACACAGAGATTTTGTAGAAGACTTTAAAAGCTGTTAGCATATTCTACATATCATCTGACATAAAAAATACCAAATAAAGAGGAAGTATCTGTTTATGCAATTGATCTTTTTATGGTTCCCAGAACAAATATTTTGACTGATGTAAGACAAGAAAATGCATATCCCTGCATTTCCTTCTGTGGGAGTAAGAACTGAAATCAGGCATACAGAAAAGCAAGTTAACTTGCCTGGGTACGCTAATGATCTTATTGAATTTTGATTACAGGTGTATCCACTTGTTTCCTTGGATGAGTACGCATAATACGTTGAATATTTCTAAGTTATCCAATATGCTTAAATTTAAAAATGAAGAGAATTTTTTTTCTTTCAGAGATAGTCCTAAATACTCAAAGATAACACACAATATTATGTTTTTTGTATTTGCCAAGTTCAAATTGTCCATTTAGAGATTCTGTGTGGGATCTTGTTAATTTTGATCCAGTCTATGAGGAGAAAATGTGAATTTACTACTGTAATGTAGCCATTTCCTATCATATTAGGTCCTACTGACAGGATAGTTCTGCTGATGAGCAAATATACTGGCATATTTTAAATACAGTTTTGAAGATATTGAAAAAAAATTGATGGGAAACTGCCAAATAGTTTTCTTAAATTTGATTTAGTTAAAGTTAAGAGAATAATAACTTTGGTGATTCTAATATAAGACTTAAAGCTGCAGCAAAGACTTCCAAAGGATTTTGTGAATGCAGGGGAAAGAGGTGTAACTGTTTTATTATTTACCCAGTTAGGGAAAATCTTCTGAACACATGCAGATATTTCGGACGTCAGTTTCACACAGTCATGATTCATGAACCAAGCCTTTGCTAGGTTATCCTAAGAAAAATAGAAACCTGGCAATGAGCAATTTAGTGTCAGAAGACACAAATAAGGCTGTGGTACTCAACACCTCCTTTGCCCCAGTCTTCCTCAACAAGCTCTCTGTGTCCTCTGTTCTTAGAGGGAAAGGAACTACCAGCTGTGGATGAGGATTAGTTCAGGACTCAACCCATACTAGTCCATAACACTTGACAGCTGCATCTGTGGGTGCTGAATGAGCTTGTCAGTGTCCTTCTGAGTCTCCAGTCTGTCATCTTCAAAAGGTTATGGAAATCAAAGAATATCTCTAATGTCTGAAGAAAGGCAAATGTTGCACTCAAAGATGGTCCAAAAAGTCAGTCTGAGAAACTATGGTATAGTCAGCCTTACTGGAGTATCTGGAAAAATCTCAGAGTGAGTCCTGACTGCATGGATTTTTACCAAGAACAAATAATTCCTGGCCCACCTGATTGCCTTCTGTGATAAAATAACTGGGTTTGTGGATTAAAAGGGAGTTGTGGATGAAATTTATCTTTAATTTATGAAGACTTTGACACTGTCTCAAATAATGTTCCTGTATAGAAGTTGGGATGTTTTGGCCTGGACGAGTGGGGAAAAATAATAGATAAAAAACCGATCAGATGACTGGGCTCGAAGGGTGGTGGTTAATGCGTTAGACATTGGTAACAAGTACCACAGGAGTCCGTAGAGGAATGTGTCCTGTTTAACATCTTTATCAATGACATGGAGGAGGTGACGCAGTGCACTCTCATTAAATTTGCATATGACACTATGTTGGGAGGGATCAGTAGATACACTGAAGGTCAGTGCTGAAATTCACTGTGTGGAGAAATATGTTGACAGACCCTCCTAAAATTTGACAAGGACAAATGCAAAGTCTGTCCTCTGGAAAGAAAAATCCACTGGCAGAAATACAGACTGGTGAGTGATGAGCTACAGAGAAGCAGCTCTGGGGAGAACGCTCTGGGGAACCTGGAGGACAATCAGTTGCATGTGAGCCAGCAAGGCACCCTAATAAAAAAAGGCAATAAGCAGCATATGGGACTGTATGAACAGGAGCACAGTAAGAAGGTCAAGGGGAGTAACTAAACCCCTCTACTCAGCTATTATGAGACCACATCTAGATTCTGTGATGCAACTATATTAAGTTGTGGGTGTCAAGAATGTCCCATTTACTTCTGGAATTGTTTTTTAATACTGCTTCATGAATGGTAGTCATATAGTATTAAACAATATAACAACTGATCAGACGATTTTTCAGTGGGCTCCCCTTCTCAAGTTACATCATCAAATGTTTTAATGTTCAGATAATTATCTGATGATCTAGATGCTAAGTAACTAACAATGAGGAAACACTTGTGAATGTGATTATGTACATTTCATGGTGTAGACTGTTGTAATTTTTACTACAATGGCAGCACAAACCCACAGCAATATTTCCATACATAAGTACTGTGTCATATAAGAGAAAAGGCATAACAATCAGGAGATGTTAAGCTGATATATGGGGCAGAATGAGTGACACTATCTCAGATCAGAACCTTCCAAAAATATATTGAAATTACCTTACGATGTAAAACAAGTATTGTTATTTTTCAGGAAAGAGAAGTTGCTTAGCTTTGGATTTATTTCTAAATTCAAAAGGTCAAAATTCTGCTCTGGAGCTTTGCATTGATCATCCAATCTCTCCTGAAATACAGAGGTGTTTCTACTGCATAGAAATCCTTGAGACATTTACTTTTTCATTTTTCTGCTAAATGTATTTTACAAGTTGAGGTACAGGAGGATAACTTCTGTGTTTCCTTAGTGTTAGCTAGTGCTATGTGTTAGTCTTCAATCAATTAAAGTAAATAAAAACATTGATATAGAATTTATTTATGTTTTAAGGTAAAACTAATCTTCTGATATTTTCAGACCTCAAGATTTTACTACGTGTCTCAACTCCTTAGTGATATCAGCTTTCTAAATGTATTTACTGCCTTCATTAACACAACTATTTTATAATATAAAGAAAATATCCACAAAAGCATTGAGAACAGTATGTCCTTTAAAATAGCAGTTAGAAATGAATCTGTAAAATTCAACTGCAGACTCCTATACTGTCCACTGCTGACTTTTGCAATGGTAAAGAATTCATTTCTCTTTTATTTATTATCTAGAAAAAAAATTGTTTTTATTCCATTTCTTCTGTAGTACTAATTCCCTTGTGTTGTTTATTCTTTGTTATTTAACATAAGTATGCTGATTTTCATGCTGAGAAGGTTTGCACTTTAAAAGTATCTATGCTCGTAATGGTGTATCCAAATGTTGGAAAAAGTTTTCTTGTTTTTTCTATTTTTGTTTCATTTTAAAAAGCATCCATATTAAGCCAATTGAAATTTAGCTTCTACTTTCATAAAGGAAAAATGACAACTAATGTTCTCTTAAACAGTGTACTCTTTTTCACAGAATCACAAAATGGTCAGTGTTGGAAGAGACCTCTGGAGATCATCTAGTCCAATTCCCCTGCCAAAGAAGGTTCACCTACAGCATACTGTGCAGGATCACATAAGGGCAGGTTTTTAATACCTCCAGAGAAGGAGACTCCACAACTTCTCTGTGCAGCCTGTTCCAGTGCTCTCCCTCTCTCAAAGTACAGAAGTTCTTCCTCATATTCAGATGGAACTTACTGTGTTTCAGTTTGTACCCGTTGCCTCTTAACTGTCACTGGGCACCAGTGAAAAGAGTCTGGCCCCATCCTCTTGACATCCACCCTTAAGGTATTTATAAGCATTGATAAGATGCCCTTTCAGTCTTCTCTTCTCCAGGCTGAACAGACCAAGCTTTCTCAACCTTTCCTCATAAGGGAGATGCTCCAACCCCCTCATCATCTTTGTTGCCCTCTGCAGGACTCTCCCCAGTAGTTCCTTGTCTTTTTTGAACTGGGGAGACCAGAACTGGACACAGTTGTACTCCAGATGTGGCCTCACCAGGGCAGAGTAGAGGAGGAGGATAACCTCCCTTGACCTACTGGCCACACTCTTCTTAATGCACCCCAAGATACCATTGGCCTTCTCGACCACAAGGGCACAGTGCTGGCTCATGGGCAACTTGCTGTCCACCAGGACTCCCAGGTTCCTCTCTGTTGGGCTGCTCTCCAGCAGGTCAAACCCCTAGCCTGTACAGGTGCATGGGGTTATTCCTCCCGAGGTGCAGGACTTTACACTTGCCCTTGTTGAACTTCATCAGGTTCCTCTCCGCCCCACTCTCTAGCCTGTCCTGGTCTCACTGAATGGCAGCACAGCCTTCTGGTGTGTCAGCCACTCCTCCCAGCTTTGCATCATAAGCGAACTTGCTGAGGGTACACCTCGTCCCTTCATCCAGGTTGTTAATGAATAGGTTGAACAAGACCAGAGCCAGAACTGACCCCTGGGCAACACCACTAGCTAGAGGCCTTCAACTAGAGTCTGCACTGCTGAGCATTACCCTATGAGCTCTGCCATTCAGTCAGTTCTCCATCCACCTCACTGTCCTTTCATCTAGCCCATACTTCCTTAGTTTACCTGTTGAGGATGTTATTAGAGACAACGAGTGCATCCCATCAGCACCCATGGATTTGTGGGTGTTCAGTTTGTCTAAATGATCTCTATACTCATCCTCCTCAACCAAGGGAGAATCTTAGTGGATTTTTTTTTTCTTTTAAAGCATGTTTCTGTAAGTGTTTCCATTTGGCTTCCCTGAATAAATTTTCCTTTTCACTTTTGCCTGCATGCAAATCCTGACTTAATTCCATTTCCCCTGAGGAAAATTTGAGGTGGGGGTTTTACTTGAAGGGCAAACTAAAAACAAAGAGCCATTAGGGACAAAAGGATTTTGCAAATCATTAACAGCAGCAGAAACCCTTGATCCATCTCTATCTCTTTGCTAGGGTTTTTCCTTCCTAGATTTATTTTCCTTCAGTAACATTTTATGAATTGTAATTTCACAGAATTTGGATATGCTGGTGACAGAGCGTCAGAAAATTCTTCTTGTGGGGGAAAAAAAAAAAAGAAAATAGTAATTCAGATATTCAGATAATGTAAATCAATACTATGCCATCCAATTCAACAGAACACTGTTGATTTAAGAAATTACTTTGGCATACACATCCACCATCTGCAGAAAATCATCCATTAAGCAAACTGAAAGACGAAATGAACAAAACAACAAGTATGAGATTCTATATTCACAGGAATAATTTTCTACACTGAATTTAGAAAAGAATACCAGCACAGTAATATTTTAAATGTTGAACAAGG
>NW_009601930.1:44318-77406 GCF_000690535.1 Cariama cristata | reverse complement strand
CCTGCTGAAACAGTATGTAACTTTCAGAGTAACAACTTTCTTGCTTTGAGATTAATAATTTATGTGCGGTAGTTTATGGAAATCTTAAAGCTAAGCACATTAAGTTGTCTCAATGAGAAAAAGAGAGAAGCTGATTAGATCAAGCACAAAAATATGTTTTTAAACTATGCATTATTAAGAAAGGGGAAAAAAACAGAAGTAACTGAATTTCTTCAGGGATCACCTCTGAGATACCATAAAAAACAAGTCTGTAAAAGACTTGAAGAGGTCAGCAAGTCCACTCCCAACCCTACAGTAAAATATACTATTCACAGGCAATGCCAGACAAATGTTGCCAAAAGGGAATGCAGAGTCTAGATCTGCTTTCTACACAGAATAATTTATACAGTCTATTCTAGTGTTTAGTTAGGATATGTTTAAACTCCTGAAAGCACTCAGCCTATCTTAAGCTCATTATTTCTTGTCCTATCAAAATATTTTCAGTAACCTCCTCGTCCACTTTGCAACTATCTTTTTAGTATTTGACCTCTTGTATTTCAGATTTCTCTTCCACAGAATATACAGCCTGTAACAGTTGTTTCCTAGACACTTACTTCCATTAAGCCCAACAAGCATGAATTTCCCAAGACTATGAAGATAGTTTTTATTCATCCTTCTTTTCCTCATTAGTTTTATTTATTTTTGTATTTGTATAGCTGTTTATTTCTTCCTAATTGCAATACTCTATACTCTCCTAGAATTTGAATCCTGCTTACTTTATTTAATTTCTTTCATTTTCTGAATGCACTTGAATTTTACTCCATTTTCCTCTGTACCTGCAAGTACAAAGATGTTCGGAAGTCCAAAAACTAAATGCCTGCACAATATGTAGTCCTTTTTGAAGAATCATTCATAGTTGAACATTTGTCTCCAGGACGAGTAACTCATCCCTTTACTCTTAGATGTGAAGATTTTAGAGAACACCCACTAAAATTTCATCTCTTGAGCTCTCACTCACAGACTAATATTGTCATTCTTCTAATGTTCCTAAAATCCTGTATATCAGCATTATTAAGTATGTGATACTGTGCAACTATCATTATATTCCAGTCAGAAGGCCAGGAAGTCCTCATCAGTCCATAGTGTTAATATTCAGGAGTCTGAATATTAGACGACAGGCAGCATATTTCTTAAGGTATGTTATTCTGAGAGATAAGGATGTCCATTTTCCTAAAAAGACAAATTCTAGCTTTACACATCCTTATGACTGCCTTTGGTAAATCAGTTTGAATCTCCCAGATGTTGGGTCATGTTCTTCCATCACCCCTGAGATGATATGATACTAATTCTCATTGTAATAAGATGGTTGACCAAGAGAGTCCTCTTAGCTATGAGAAGTATCCAGCTGCCTGCTCCCTCTTTGCATAGTATTCCATTCATCCATTCTATACTGCAGCAATCCTCTCAACTGATCTAGTTTTCCCACCTGTAGAAGTTTTTACTTACAGTCTGTCAATTTACCATGACTTTGGATGATGCCAACAGTCCTAGGCTCTACACACCTTTCCCAGAAATTCCCCAAGCAGGCAACTCCCACATCAGCCATGTTTTGCTTTTCATCTCTCCAATAAGTTGTATGCTACAGATCTCACAAATTCATACCAGTACATAGCTGGAGGCCTTACACTTAGGCATTTTTTCAGTACCTAGTCCCCATCAGTGGAAATGAAAGAATAGTTACTTCAAATCGAGATTATTTAGTTCTATAGATATCTCCTAGATAATGCAATTTTCCTTCTAAGGTTCCAATTTCTACATTTGCTCCTTCCAAATATCCTAAATGACTCCTTTGTTTATTGATAACTTTTAAAACCTTTTTGCCTAGGTAATCCCCTTACAGTCTGGAGCTTTTCTGCTGACTGGAGTAATTTTTTAACACCTCTGACAGAACTGTAGCAAAGTAAGAAATTTAGTAATCTGAGTTTCTACCCATTTTCCAGCGGGCAGCTGGATGGCCATGCTCACTGACAATGTAGGTGTGAAGATGCAGTATGTGGCTCCCTGTGGGCATCAGGGGCTCCCCAGGGACCATCAGGTCAGGGCCTGGCAGCCAGCACCTGTTCCACTGCCCCAGCCAGAGAACAGGGCAGCTGGGGAGCACTGGGACAGCCCCAGTCCCAGGCATCAGGAAGTTCCCTGGGGTTGGGCCAGGTTGAGGACATTATTCTGTAGATCAGGACCTGGCTGTGACTCAGCAGAGGCTGGAGCTCAGGCCAGCCACAGCAGGGCAGCCCCATTTGTGAGGGAAGGGAGTCAGGCCCTACCAAGATCACTTTGTTCACAACGGTTTTCTCCAAGGTCACCAGCTGGGCTGCTTCCCAGCTGGTCCTGAGCCCAGGTCAGCAAACACCTAGAAGTGAGGAGATGTCCTTGAGGCCCTTGCAGTAGCTTCTCAGTCTTCAAAACTTTACTCAGATACCAAAATTTAAATATCCATGTCTGAGCTAGTTTTCTATGTTCCCATCATGGTCAGTGGTGAGCTAGCCAAATCAGTCAATGAAACTTCAAGATGATATTCGGATCTTAACTGTAGCAGTGGATGCTATTTCTAGTGTGCTAAGATATTTGAAATATCCATATGGATCTGACAGAAACATATTCACACAACACCAGGGGGGAGTCAACCTTTTTGGATGAACAGCTGAAGGCTGGGAATAATGTAATTATTTAAGCTTTCCTATTTGGCCGTATGTGCCTCTGTTTAGGCAACTGAATTTTAACATGAAAAGCTGTACAGCTGTCCAAATACAAGAATAAATCAAAGCTAGCTAAATAGATATACATTTGCAAACTCTTGGACACCTACATTTACACATTTCAATTTAGGAATATGAAACTGGAGCTGAATTCTACCTAAGCAGTATGAAGAAAGAAGAAAGAGAGCACTTTAACAGAAATTGGATGGCTTAATTTTCTTTGAAGAGAGCTTCAATGAGTGTTTGATGTTTCATCATCCTTCAGGAGTACTTAGCTTGCCGGACTATCAGTGTCGATACAGTCAGTATTATCCAGTGTAAAAATTCCACATGGTAAAGATATGAATGTTTTCTCTTTGATGATACAAGAATCTTTGTGGTTCTTGAAATTTGAGATGAACTGGCTCAATCTGTTCTATCTGTTGAGAAAATATGTTGTGATTTACATGTAAATTCTGAAAGTGGAAATCACATGGAAAGGAACTGTTTTCACTCAGTCGGATAAAGTCACAATGCAAGGTTTAAAATAGACTGATAAAGGCTCAGACTGTTTAATTGCTGGTAAGTAAATCTCTTTTATTTTGTAGTAAACATAAAATTTATATCCTTTCATTTTCCTCTCTTCAATTCAGTCATGATTTGGAAGTATTGTAGGTAGTACTCTTTCTTTTTCAAGAACTTGGACTTAAACAGTCCCTAATTCAAATATACCTTTTATAGTATTCAAAACAACTGTATGCAGCTCTTAAAATGAGATTTTTCTTCATTTTGCTTTCGTTTTTTAATGAGATGGGGTCCTAGGATTGTTGTGTAAAATATAAGTGGACGAGCATGTTTGAAAATATATTTTTGAAAAATCGTGGAGATCAGGGGATATCCCTGCTGACTGCAAGAGGACAAATATCATACCCATCTACAAGAAGGGCCCAAAATAGAACCCAGGAAGCTACAGGCCCATTAGTCTTCAATTCCTGAGAAAGCAGTGGAATGACTTCTCCTAGGAACTATTACAAACCAAATGAAGCAGGTGATTGGGAAAAGTCAGAATGTATTTACCAAAGGCAAATCATGACAGACTAACCTGATAATCTTCTACAACAAAATGACATTTTCTGTCAACTTGGGAACAGTAGGAGATGTTGTTTACCTGGACTTCAGCAAAGCGTTCAATGCTGTTTCTCACAGGCTTCTCCTGGATAAACTGGCAAGATACAGATTGGATAGGTGGTCTGCAAAATAAGTAGAGTATTGGCTAACAGGTAACACTCAGAGCGTGGTGATCAATGGTTTTTACTCAGGTTGGCAGACTGCCACAAATGGGGTTCCCTAGGGTTTGATACCGGGCCCCATGTTATTTAACATCTTCATAAATAATCTGGATGATGGGAAAACACCTTACCAAGTTTGCTGATGACATCCAACTGGGTGATGAAGTGGAAATGTAAGAAGGGAGAGCAATCTTACAGAGACACCTGGACAAGTTGGAAGAGTGGGCTAGCAAGAACTTTATGGAGTTTAATAAAGGCAAGTGCAAGGTCCTGCAGTGGGATGACATAACCAAAAAGCCCAGTACAGACTAAGATCAGTGTATCTGGAGAGCAGACTTGCTGAAAGGGACCTGGGAGTCCTGGTAGACAACAAGTTGAACATGAGTCAGCAGTGTGCCACAGCAACAAAGACAAACTGAACCGTGGGCTGCATCCACAGAGGAACTACAAATAAAAATAGACACATGATCATCCCAATCTACTCGACATTTGTCAGGCTACACCTAGAGTACTGTGTCCAGTTCTAGTCCCCACAATTCAAGAAAGGCTCAACCAGATTTGGGAAGGGTCCAAAGGAGGGCCACAAAAATGATTAAACAGCTGGAGAACTTACCCTACAAGGAAAGATGGAAGGAATTAGGTCTTTTCTCCCTGGAGAAGAGAAGGCTCCAAGGGAACTTAATTACAGTATTCCAGTACTTAAAGGACACCTACAAAGAGGACAGAGGCTCTCTCTTCACAAAGAGCTACATGGAGAAGACAAAGGGCAATAGGCATAAGTTGCACTGGGAGAGGTTTCATCTTGATATAAGAAAGAAATTTTTTACAGTGAGAATGATCAGTCATTAGAACAACCTCCCCAGGGATGTGACGGCATCCCAGCCACTAGAGGTTTTCAAGAGGTGATTGGACAGAGTGCTAGATAATCTCATGCAGGCTTCCTTTGCCACAAAAGGTTAGACCAGATGATCTTCTGAGGTCCTTTCCAACTTGGACTGCTCTATGATTCTATGATCCTATGAAAATGTTATTTCATTTCCACAGAGGAAATTAAAGGTGTTCCTTGAAAGTCATCCCAAATATTCATTTTCATTTCAGATGTAATTTTAAAAAAACCTCAAACAACTATTGTGCTTGATTTAACCAAATTGTAGAACTGCATCTATTACAAAGATGTCCTTGTACGTGGTCATAGTTTATGATGCATTTGAAGAAATAAAAGACTTGGGTCTTACTAATTCGTAATTAATTTTTTTTAAATTGTAGTTGTAGCATTTGTGTTCTGGAATAGTTTTTTTTTTCTATACTTCTATTATGTATTTAAAGTTCACTGAATTAATGAAGTTCAGAGATTGAAACTCATATAATGTTGCTAGATATACTTGGTAAGCTTAGTACCTGGACTTTAATGCACAAAATATCTGCAGTTATTAATGCAGAAACAGCAAAATATGATACAGCTATTATTTAGTAAGTGTTAATAATAAGTCACTTCTATTTAATAAACCTATGCTCTGACTGATTATTTTGTTTTCTGATCTCATAATTCCACCTCATCTGATTATATATCACTAGATCTCAAGTTTGTACTTTATTGTAAGTTCACATTGTAAAATGTCACCATGTAAGATGACATTCAATTAAAATAAAAGGTGCTTTATTAGTTCCAAAGTACAAAATATTTTTTAAACACTGTGTAATAATGCTGGAGATCTCTTAAGAAAATTCTATCCGTAACTATTAAGCTGAATGTGCTTCTAGTCGGCTTTCCACGTTTCAGACCAGGGGACTTCTTTTACTTTATATCAATTTTGAGAACAGGACGAAAAAGAAGGTACTAGAGAAAACCTCTCTAAAATTATTTAGAGCAATTAAGAAAAGAGTGAAGATTCTGCCTATATAAGTTAATGTACAGTAACAATTCCCAATGATTATTTCTTTACTAATTAAATCTTACACATTGCCTTAAGCCTATTTTTCTAAATAGCTGTTGTAAGAAGATTGATATTTAACAGTAAAAGACTGTCTAGTGTATTGAAGAACCTTTTGTTCTCAGACATGTATTCATGATTATTTAAAAGTCTAGCTTTTTTAAATGAACAAGTTTTTTATTTAGATATGACAGCAAGTTTCCATAGAAGTAATTAATTTTTTTCCATGTTTTTCAGAATATTTTGTAACAGAGCCAGAAAATTGCATGACTGATAATCAGCAACTGTTGTTTAGCGTTTCACTGCTAGAACATCATGGTGTAAATAAATGGTCCTTTTAAAAAAATTTGTCTTTCTTTGCAATGATTGGCTTAAACGAAAATACATGTCTACTATAATCCATTCAAGATAGTAAAATTAAGCTAAACAAGGAGAAAGTTGTCTAACAGATTTTTTTTTCCTGTGTATAGCAGGCATACAAAGATTCAAGGAGTGAGGGAGACTGATACAGTTCAAATTTCCCATCTAGAAAAAAATTCAGAAATTGTTATTGGGGGGGTCTTTTTTTCTTTTTTTTTTTTTTATTTTCTTTTTTTTTGTAAATTCTGAGAAAAATAGGTTGTCTATCTATACATACAAGTAGGTTGCATGTGTATACATATCTGGTCTGATCCTCATTAGTCCCAGGCTAGTAAGTAAAACTATTATAAAGACTGCGCACATGAAAAGGTTTTTATTCATTAAAAACCCAACTTTGTGAAGCATTAAATAGCAGGCTGTAAATATTCTTAAGTAGAAATTATTCTTAAATATCCTTTGTCTTTATAACTTACATGTTTTCATCATTTCTCCTATGTATGTCCATGGACGTGAGTGTATGCTGTATGGTTTCAGAAAAAAAGCTTTACTTTTACTCTTCTTTTTTTTTTTTTCTTTCACGATCTGAATAAAATCCAGGAAAAGTCTCAGGTTCCATTTGAAAAATTTCATTGACAGTAAATGGAAGCATGTACTCAATAGGCTTAACTATGTTGTTATTCTGTTTCCTTGACTTAAAATGTCAGGTATTGTATATAATCTATATGCTATATAAATTTCCTCCACAATAATAATGTATGAGTGTTGGAAAGGTCATCTGATTTCTTGACATGAAAGGAGATTTATTAAAGGCATTACTAGAAAACTAGGTAACTAATTGGAATATATTTATGCCTCACATGAAGCTATAAATAAACTAGAAATAAGTTTAGAAAAAAACAAAGACCTTCTCTCTCTTAGTCTTTGATCAATGTAAATGGCATTTTATTTTTAAGGACCAACATCTTTTGCCGTATGTGAAGGTGAATGATTAATGCAATATATGAATTCTGTTTTAAAGAAATAGCTGAGACAAAGTCATCCCTCAGGATTTCTACATATCAAAGTGGTCTGTAAAAAATGCTAGTTCTAACATTACATCTATATTTTAAAGAATTTGCTAAGAATAAATTTAAAATTTTATCTGAAATTAAAAAAAAAATTTCTTGTGTCAGTTCTCACTAATTATTAGCATTGTTCATTGCCTCCAAGCCAACATAGAATCATAGAATCGTTATGGTTGGAAGATACCTCAAAGATCAAGTCCAACCTTCTACCCAGCACCACCATGCCCACTAAACCCACTAAACATGTTTTTCTTTAGTTAGAGTGTAAAATGTTGCTCTATCTTTGAGTCTTTTCATAGTCATAATTCACAGTAATAGGC
Organism: Cariama cristata; assembly: GCF_000690535.1. NCBI lineage: Eukaryota > Metazoa > Chordata > Aves > Cariamiformes > Cariamidae > Cariama > Cariama cristata. Next base: position 69,728 of record NW_009601930.1, on the reverse strand, counting down.
TATGACTCAAAATGAAACTAATTATTCCCTTCCCTTTTAAACTGTATCATTGTAATACAGTAAGACTTTTCACCAGTCAAGTATTTTCAGTAGTTTTAAATTAATTTTAGCCTGTTCTTTCTTCTCTTAGAAAACATATTGTCAACATGAAAATGCATAACTACCTCTTCAAAACAGTTTCTATCAACCTGTACTATCAAATAAGTCTTTCTATTGCATGTTATCTTACTTACATCTTTGCTTTCTCTTGAAAGTTACTGTAAGTAATTTCTCTGTAAAAATATACACCATGGCTAACAGGTCGCCTAAATACACATTCTGCTATCCACTTGAAACTTTTGGACCCTGTTCCAGAGTCAGATTGTCTTTTAAGAATGTCAGCATGAGTGGCAAGGACAGATTTCTAGCTATGCATTCATATTATTATTTTTTTAAAAACTGCAAATAAGATGTCATTTAGGTGCTCCCTAGTAAAGCTCTTTACTCTTCTATATTTTCTGCCACAGAGCTAAAGTCAGATGCTTTTTGACTTCTTTTTCTTGTCTAAAGTGGCTGGTGAAATTACTCTCTTTCTATACTTCTCATCTTTCTTTGGAAGACCTGTTGACCCTCAATGTACCCATTTCTCTAGTCACATCAGATGATCAGTGTCATCTCCACGTCACTTAAGCTAACTTATAGCAGAATTCATTTAAACTTTCCAGTTCCAGATCTTCCTCTGATCCTAGACTAAACGAAAGTCTGACCTTTCTCCTCTCAGCACTTCCTTCTTGACAGAAAGTTAGACAAGGCAGTTGGTTTCACTGGAAATTGCAGCACTTTCCATGGATACCTAATGTGAAAAATACAGTGAGCAGGACCTTGATGCACTTTAGGTTAGCAGCTGGATGTAGGAAAAGGTTGCATTACTTTTTTCAATTCTGTTAGTTTCCTTTAGTTTTTATTAACTCTTTTTTCCCTTTTCCCCCTGAAATGGTAGTTCAAATCTGAGAGGCTTACTGAAGTTTAGGAATTCTCCATATTTAATCAAACGTTATCAGTTACTGAATTTTAGTTGTTTTACTGTTTCCCTGGTGATGTACAATGAATAACAAGGGCAAACAAGGCTTGTGTCTAAAGTGGATCTTGCAGGGTTACAAAATGGTGGTATGAGAAAGGTCTGATGTCAAACGTGTGAATGCATGTGTATATTTGTACTTGCATATATTCTCTTGACTGTCTGAGAATTATACCGATGCTTCTAATAATCTTCACATCTATTCTAGATAGCATCTTACAATAACATTAGTTAATAATTCAGAATTTTTTAGTGTTCCGAAGAACAAAAACTAATTACGTTATACTACTATAAAAACAGACTACCAACTATTACCTATCATATACAGTAATGCTTGCACTTACTGACACTGCTTCTGTAGAATGCTAGGCATGGCACGAGCGTCTAAGAAAGTGAAACTTTGATTAAATTATTGACAATGAAGTCTTAGCAGTTTCCATACACCTGAAATAAGTCTCAAGTGTCACCTAAATCTGTAAAACTGCAAGATACAGTACAGGAATCAACAAAACAATCTTAGTTCAGAACTTAGACTCTTTGAATATTTTTAGTTCTAAATTCATATTAGATGTAGAGCAAGTACCATTAAAATCTTGACATTTACTGCTGATGGTAGTTAAACTTCATATGGTATTTTCAGTACCCCCATTCCAAGCACAGGGGAACTGCAAATGCCTCACTAACGGTAAATACCGTACTGTGATAAATGTCAAGACTTTAATGGTCCACTGTAATCATTATGGGATAGATTTCGATAACTTAGCCCAAAATGGTTAACATCTTGCTCCATGAAGAGTCTCACTGACTTTAGTAGGACTGTTTGTGATAATGTTTGGTAGAAGAATGAGCTTATCTTCGTGGGCATCTACTGCAAATTTAAAGTCAAATAGCTGTCTATATTATGTCCTCATATGCCCTTCAGTTTTTCTTTAAGCTGTTTTCTGTTAATCTGTTTCCAAAACGGGAAAGTTCACTAAGCATAGTCTAAGGTAATGCCTGTTTGATATAGTGTAGGAAGATACGTAAATAAATGAAATACATTAACACAGCACTGAACTTGAGTCAAACAGCTCTCATGGTGGAAGCATGTGTTTGTTTGGCTTTGGATGTTGGGTTATACAACCCACGTAGATTTTGACTAGTGTATTAGGTGTAAATGGCAAGGGATGGGGTTTTTTTGGGAGGGAATTGGAGGCTGCAGGGTTGGCATCTGTGAGATAAAGTCAGGGCCACAGCCAGTCACAACCAGTTCCAGTCAGCTCAGCAATGGATCCAACACTGGCCAAAAATAAGCCATTTGGAGGACTTTGTGGCACCTCTGTGAAAAGATATTTAAGAAAGGCGAGAAAATGTTGGACAGAGAAAGGAGGAGGAAACAGCAAAGTCAGAGGAGTAGGAGGTGCTCCACAGCAGAGCAGGCACACCCCCAAAGGGGCTGCAGCCTGTAGAAAACCATGCCAGAACAAGTACACCCCCCCGAGAAACTGTGATCCATGGATAAGCCCATATGAGAGCAGGCATACATACAGAAAGAGACTGTATCAAGTGGAGAAACCATGCCAGAGCATAAGAAGCAAGTAAGAAGGAAGAAGCATCAGAAAAAAAAGAGATAAGGAGTGGCAGAAAGAAACAGCTATGCACTGACCCCAATATGCAGTGCCACTTGTCACTTCACTGAAGGGACTGAGTGTGACCTGCAGTGATAACAGGAGGGAAGAAGAGGTGTCTGGAGTAAAGGAATGAAGCAGAGACTAGGAAGTGGGGAGGAGAGGTGTTTGAAGAAAAGTGAAACTGGGAGTGAAGTGGAGCCTGGGAAAGCAGAAGGAAATTTATTTTTCCATGAGTGTTTAAATGTTTGTCTCCTGTTGTGGGTTAACCTTTGTAAGCAGCTAAGCCCCACACAGCCTCTTGTTCACTTCCCATCAGTGGGATGGGGAAGACAATCAGTTGGGTAAAAGTAATAAAACTCATGGATTAAGATAAAGACAGTCTAACAGATAAAGCAAAGTTGTACACCCAAGGAAAGCAAAAATAAGAATTCATCTCCTATGTCCCATTGGCAGGCAGATGTTTAGTCATTTCCAGGAAAGCAGGGCTTCATCAAGTGTAATGGTTACTTTGAGCAGACAGACACTATAATTCCAAATGTCCCTCCCTTTCCTCCTTTCTCCCAGCTTTTATTGCTGAGCACAGTGTCATATGGTATGGGCTATCACTTTGGTCAGTTGGGGTCAGCTGTACCAGCTATGTCCCCTCCCAACCTCTTGCCCATCCCCAGCCTAACCTCTGGCAGAGCAGCATGAGAAGCAAAGAAAGTCTTGACACTGTAAGCTCTCTTCAGCAACAGCTGAAACATTGTGTTATTAACATTGTTTTTGCCACAAATCCAAAACACAGTACCATGCAAGCTACTATGAAGAAAATTATCACAATCAAAACCAGTAGAAAATCTTTGGTTCCCAATACCGGAACCAGTAATTAAATGTTTAGATTATGTTAATTGGCAATGTATGAAATTAAATTCCCCAGGTTAAGTCTGTTTTGCCCATGACAGTAGTTGGTGAGTGATTTTCCTGTTTTGTTTTCAATCCACAAGTTTTCTCATTCTTGTTCTTCCCATCCTCTCCCAATTCCTGCTAAGGAGTGGGACAGTGATTGAACAATTGGTCATGTGGGAGCTTGACTACTAACCAGGGTCAATTCACCATAACTAAGAAGTGGCTAGCGTTTGCCTGGTGTATGTTTGCTTCCAGTATAGCGTGAATGTATAACTTTAGTAAGGCAAGGAAAGGAAGGCTGAATTCTGTTTTTTTGTCTGCCTCCATAGGTTCTTGGGGTTGGGTCTAAACTGATAGTTCACCTGGTGGGTGGTCAGCCTATTCATTTAGAGTTAGCAGAAGTGCTTCTGAAACCCATCATCTGGGTAATTTTCCAACTCCATGCTGCAAAAACATGTAGAAATACAGTTGCTTCTTTTGTTCTCTAATACTCTGAGCTCCATGCTAAGAAAATACATAATTAACATGATGGGATTGTTGGCTTCACACTTAGTCCAGTCATGAATTTTTGTGTCAGAAAGAGTTTCTATAGAGGGAATAGAACTCACTAGATCTTTGTGCATTTGCAAAAAAGGGTTACAGTACCCTTGGAAGCCACAGGCTAATCTGTCCACAGCATTAAGTTCAAACATGGTATAAATATGTATGGACAAAACAAAACAGATAGATTTTTGTTTGCATTTCTGACCTACTCCAAAATAAATTTAAAAAAATTGTAGGTTCACATCCTGAAATCTTATAATTAAATATGATTCAGTAATGTGAAGCAATTTGAAAAGCAATTTTTTTTTTCCTTTTTATTGTCTTGACATCTTTCTGCTACTTCATTTTATAATACAAATGAATCTGCAAGGTAAATTTCTGATGTATTTTAGAATGCCTTTATAGAGACTAGAAAGACTACTTGCTAAATGTACAGGCCTTGTAGGTCTTGTTTAGCTATTGTGATGTAACATGACTTTATGTAAATTTGAAGTTATTCATTATCTGACAAAAAAACTAAACTCTCACTAGTTTAAGAATATTGGACAAGTTCCTTTCTATCTTTCTGCATCTCTAACTTCTATTTATATCGAAGATGAAAACCAACAGTGTAATGCTCCAAGGTAGATTCTGTTGTATAATGTTTTCTCTAGTGAAATTCCCTAGAGCAAAGTGATCATGGATCTGCAGTTGTACAGATCTGTAAGTAGAAATGATCTTTCAACTCGAAGCTTGTCAACGGAAAAGATAACCTGAATGGAAACTTGAAATTTAGGCTTTTGTTGCCACCTTATGTCTTACCTTCTGCATGAAAGTATTACAAAACATCCTTTCATTATAGAAGCATGCAGTGTGCTATTCAGTAAACACAATGCAATAAAGAAAGTACAAGATATATTAATGCAAAATAATGCTTGACATTTAGCACACACAAAAGTCAGTAAAGTCAACATTATGGTTCCCAAAGAAACCATATCTCATCTTCCTTGCATAAACATATTCTTTAATATATGTGCACGAAGCAGCTGAATTATGGTTTCCATGGGAACAATATCTCTGCATATACACATTTGTCTTCTCTCTATGTAGAGCACTCAATAAGAAACTGTCTTTATTAATAACTTCAGTTTCTTGGACCCCAGCAAAACATTCACAAAAGTGGCATGAACACTGTGAACACAGAGCTGAGAAATAGTTTCCCTCACACTTCTATTTAAGATTTTTGTGACTATTAGTATAAACTTCTCCCTTTGGTCTTAACTGATGAACTTTTTATTTAGTTGCAGGAGTCTGCCTATGATTCTCATCAGACTATAGAGTTTTTATTGCTCAAATATTCGAAGACTCATTGTTAGATGTATGGTGTCATTCACGCATGCGGTAAGATAGATTGCAGAGGTACTCAGAGGCTTCATAACTTTTGAAATTTAAAGTGTGGCACTAAAATAGTTAATACATGGTTTAAAAAAACACAACAATTCCTAAAGTTTCAAACAGTTTGATTTTGCAGATTGAAGATGACATGGGTTAACATTTTGCTTGAAACAGATCAAGTAACAAAGTATAGGATGTTAATTTCCTGATGCACTTTCAACAATAACAAGCAATTGTAATTTCATGTTTGTATAATACATTGGAGAAAAGACAAATATTCATCAAGTATTCATGTCAAAATTTCATAATTTAACTCTTTGTATAAGGTTTTGGGATTTTTTTTTAGCTGGAGGTAGTTCTCTCAATGTGTCATTGAAAGACTGGAAAATTCTTTTTGCTCATGCTTAGGGCATTTTATAATTTTAATCTATTTTTATATAAAAATGTATTTTTAAGACAGTTGTATGTAATCTATTTCAAAATTATGTTTCAAAATAATTTTTTCAAGAGTGGAAATATCAGTGGAACCTATAATAAAATTGTCTTACTCTGTTTACATTTACATTGCTTTAATACAACTATGAAAATTCTAACTTAGATTTTCCTTTTCTCTGTAGTGTTGGGCCTTTTTTTAGAAGTCAGTAAGTGAGGAGTGATGAGAAGGAGGTAAAAGTTTTATATTTCTTTCTCTCATATATTCATCTTACCTGATGTAGTATTGAATGTGATGGATTTATTAAAAGTTTCATGTGTAATGCTTTTTGTGCAAGAAGACAGAACAAACTGTTGGGAGGGAGGGTGTTCTACTTTGAATTTTCATCCAAAGCTTTGCTTTTAGTTTTGCTTACATAATTATTTTTTCAACTAAAGTAATCCAAATTAAATGAAAGATTTGTAAAATCTCAGGAAACAGGTCTGATGATACTGAGATTTTTCACAGACTTTTGTCTGTCTTTCTTAGAATTCTGGTCCTGGGCCATCTTTATATCCTGTTTTCAGTCACCAAAAATAATATACTGAAGCTAGAATGAGGCATTCTTAATCTAGGAAAACTCAAAGTAATGTATTTTCTGAATTTGTATGATGAACTTAACGAGTGCTCTGTCAAAGGACTGATCAGAAATGAATCAAAATCTTAGAGATTTACTCTGAAAAACAAAACTGCAGACTCCTTGAGTTCCATGCTCGGTACCTTGGACAGGAGATACATAATGCTTTTTAACTAACCCACACAACCTAGGTCTGTCACGTTTGTGTTGGTTGACATAACAATTTTGTAAGTGAGATTAATTTGACATATGTAGATTTCTACATATGTACTATTGATTTTTAGTTCTTGAATAAGAATAGAAATTTGTAGGATGGGATTTATCTCACCCTAAATAATACATGAAAAATTTCAGGCAAAACATTTCCTAGTAGTGCTTATTTGTTTCCATTGACCATGAAGAGAGTTCACAGTGACTGGTTCAGATCCAGGTGTAGATTTGTAAACCTCTACAGCCAGGTGGGACTAATCCCGTTCTGCATGTTTATTCTTTTCTCTCTTGTAATTACACTACCAACACCAGTAATCAAGAGGGTTTTCTTTTTTTTTTCTCTCTAATTTTACTTAAAATCTCTCCATGCTTTAAAAAATGGTGTTGCTGCCCTTGACAAAGTAAGAGGAATGCTAATAGGCAAGATCTTATGTATTTAGTATATAGTATGTCTTGACTTACTCCGCTGAGTATTTTAAGGTCTTAGTAAAGCAGCAATGTAAATAGAAGAGAAAGAGATCCCAGAAAGGTCTAATGAATTAGCAGGGTTTTTTTCTGTAAAGAAATGCAGTATGGGTAAGATGGTAAATATAGTATTTTACTTTTATACAGAAAGACTGATGTAGATTTGTGATAACTAGAAACAGAGGGTGACCTTGTATTAACTAAAAAGAATCTATTCAGATATAATTATTTATTTCAACGGAATGCACATAGTCTAATTTCCAGGTTACATTTGATACAGGATTTAGTGACAAGAAAAGTGGAACATTTGTTTTGAAGAGGCAAAATATTATTGTTGATGTAATGTCAGGTCAATACTAAAGTAAAGCAGTATCTGTAGATGGCATTTGACAGTTGTATAAACATGCATCCTATCTGAAAATAGACATACAAGACTAATGAGTTAAGGTATGTAATACAATGGTTAAAAAGAAGTTCTGTAAACCTGCTTTTTCAAAGATATTTTCAACGTTTATGAATCATCTTACTTTTCACAGCTCACAGACTCCTTAATGTAGATACATTTTTGGTTTAGCATGCTTCTTTTTATTTTAGCAAAAGAAAAAATGTCTTATGACTTGTTTAATTTGTAGCTGGCAGATATGACTTTCCCAGAAATGGCTTTCATATAACTGGTCAGAGGATTGAATGCAACAGATGCGTAACTATCTCCACTTTAACCTGTTGGACAAAAGCAATTAGCATTAAACTTCAATGGAAAACAAAAATAATCAGACAGAGCACAAAGATGTCGATAGAAGCTTGCAACTACTGCCTGATGTGAGCCTACGCCCCAAAACGTAGGACAAAAATACTTCACTTGACAAGAGGTGTCAAAACACTGTAGAGCAGGATGATCCTGGTCTTAACGTCCTTTCTTTATTTCTGGTACAAGAGATAGGAGAATTGACATGTGAGAAGCAGTAAGCTGAATGAAAGAAACAAAGACAATGAAAGTAAAACTCTGATAAAATCCAAAAGCTCAAATAGTTTCCTGAATTATAGGAATGCTACTTGTTCTATTCCCTTCCTCTAGAGCTGTCAGAATTTTAAAGACTACACCCTAAATATAATGAATGCTGAAATGCTGTTGTCAGGTTATAGAACATAAAATGTTAGTCATGTGTCTGTCTTGCAAGAAAGAAAATGCTCAATTTAGGATCAAAGATAGAGCTAAACTTCATTGTTGGCATTGCCAGAGTTCAAGAATACTAACTAGGGGTGAGAGGCTGAGACTGAAATGTAAGATCTGCAACTCTAAATAGTAGTAGGCTTTTCCAGAACTTTGATCTGTATATGGCACTACATCCAGTAACAACAGCACCAAGGTCTAATGTGGGTTATAGACATTGAGTGAGGTGTATCATATAATACTCACTTTACAATGCAGCATCAGTAGAAGAAATAAAAAACAGAGAAGTAACCTCCTCTCTCACACTCACATATATATATGGTTTGTATGCATACAAATAATATGATTTTTCTCCTCACATTCTCAAACTTGAGCCACTATTAGAACTTTCAGTATATTCTAAAGACCTGGAATACATATGATTCACACTTGTGTTATGATTACAACGTAGACCAACTTAATTTAGATGGAAAAGTTTGGTTTATATCCTTTAGCTATTTGTGGAATTCCCAGAATGATTCCAAATATTAATAGTGGATGGAGGAGGCATCTTTTATTCAGAGCCACCTACATTCACAACAAAGCAACAATCAAAAATCAGTACCTTACTGTGAAATTCTTCACATTATGTTTTTTCCTTATGGAGGGTATGTAGGTGTGATACATAAGCGCATGCCACTTGAAACCTCTTATAACATAACATTATCTTACAAATAAAAACATACAGCTATGCTTCATAATTTTCCTGCCAATATCATTTTCCGGATAATGTTTTTTATTGTGGAATAGTAAAGTGCTTGAGGTGCAGAAGGTGTGTGTCCTTCAGTTACTAATTGTGTAGCTAGGCAGATACAAATATATAAAAAAGCATAATTACATAACTAAACGTTCTGAAATGGCCAGCTGTGCCAATTTTATGCAAGTTGTTAGTCATGGAAAATGCCACCTTATCATAATGAAATGAAATCATAGAACACATCCTGGAGAAGTCAACATAAACACTATTTGCTCTTGCACAATTGCTTACATAATTTATGGAGGTGGCAGACAGGTTGACAGCAAATTGATACTGAGACAAATCTGTTTCACACAACTGCAGTTAATCAAGTTGCTCTCTGACTCTGTTGAATTGAACGTTAGTTGTTGTAATCCCTAAAGAAATTAAGGAACCAAAGTGATTTGAAAAAACGTCTGTCCAAAACATGCAACCTCTTCCAAATGTTGTTTGTCTGAATACTAAAAATGAACAATCTTTCCTCTAAATATCATGTAATTGTAACATAATCTGTCTTTCACTCCCTTTGGAGGAAAATACATCTCATTTATCTATCTGTGCTGGCTCTTCAGCCTAATTTTGTCATCCCTTAGAGAAATCAGCCTTAAAAACATCTATTAAAGTTCCAGTATCTTGCTTATTTAAATAAAATCACAGGTTTGCAGAAAGTTTTGGATCAAAAAAAACTCTACCTTAATGCTTTTCTGAGTTAATAAACTCCTAGTTATATTCTGTCAATAGTACTACAGTATAGTTATTAGAGAACGTTTTTTAGATATTTGTATCTCTAAACACAAAAATGTCACAATATACAACTTGCACTGTCTTTTTCAGTTAGAATGACTGTTTATTAAAGTGTATACAGATCTTAGAATATCATCTAAGAATCCAGATACAAAAATTAAATTACCTATATGATATCTGAACTACGATTTAAATGACAGTTAAGAAACATACTTTTGAAGCTAGTTTGAATATCAATTTAAAAACATAAGAGTTTGGCAATTTGTCAATAGTGGAGATACTACTGAGGACACCATTCTGAATGTCTGTCTTTAAATTTATTCTGATGTTGTCTTTTAAAATGTGGATGTCCATGCTCATATGCAATGTTTCAGATATATTGTAATTTTTTTTTGTATTGTCATATTTTTCAAATGAAGTCAGTATGTAAATATGTAGTTTGTTGCATTTTATTAACATTGGCTATTTATTACTTCTTGCATTATGAGAAAGTCAGATTAAAAGATATATGGGATGAAATAGCAGTCAACAAGAACTTTCTACCTTGGCTTTGGAGCACTCTGAGAAAAATAGTAGGAGTTCTAAGAAACTACAAGTGTTTATATAGCAGATCTTTATCTGGCAAATCATGTGGGATTAGATGCTTGAATTTTAATTGAAAAATAAGTATTCACTGTTAGTTTCTAATCCGTGAAGAGAAACCCAATCTTGAAAAGAATCACATCCATAATTATACAGTTCTTCAAGAATTTGGCAAATGTCTTGATGATTAAAATATAGATCCAGAAGGTGAGAGATTACAATTTGCTTTTCCCTATCAATAGATTTGAATCCATATGTCTCATGGAAATATCCTAAGCTCCAAACCAAATGTGTGTAATACACTGAAAGATGTTCCTTCACTAATTCTACTATTCCTGGGTTACTGTGCACCTAAGATTGTGAAAGTCCTAAAGGCAGAGGAAGGTGGTAAAGACAGGCCTGAATGTAGCGTCTGATCCCTGAACTCTTTTTTCATTCTGTGTCACATAATCATTACTTTAAAATAGAAACAAAACAAAGTACAATAAAGCAAACCCCAGATTTGCTTCCTCTGATAAAGCTGTCTTCTCTCCAGTCTGCTTTATTTTAACTTTTTTTTTTGTTAAAAGTCAACAAATTCAGGCTGGGGAATGCAATTCCTCCCACATTAGAAATGTACTTGCTGAGGGTGCACTTGATCCTACTGTCTATGTCATTGATGAACTATTGGTCCCAGGATGGACCCTTGAGGGACACCACTCATTACCAGTTTCCACTTCGACATTGAGCCATTAACTGTAATTCTTTGATGCAGCCATCCAGTCAATTCCTTATCCATCTAACAGTACATCCATCAAACTCATATTTCTCCAATTTAGCAGCAAAAATTTTGTGGGGGACAGTAGCAAAGGCCTTACAGAAGTGCAGCTAAATGTAATCAGCAGCGCTTCCGTTGTCCACTGGTGCAGTGACTTAGCTGTAGAAGATCACTAGATTAGTTAGGTACAATTTCCCTTGGTGAAACCATGTTGGCTGTCTCAACTCGCCTGTTTTCCATGTGTTTGGACATGTCTTCCAGGAGAATCTGATGATCTTAGCAGGCACAGAGGTGAGGCTGACTGGTTGGTAGTTCCCAGGGTCCTCCTTTTTAAAAATGGGTGTGATATTCCCTTTTCTTCAGTCATCAGGGATTTTTTCTGACTACCATGACTTTTCAAATGTGATGGAGAGTGGTTTAATGACATCAACCAATTCCCTCAGGACCCTAATAAATTTAGATAACTTAAGCCAAAGCATAGCTTATTTTCAGATGCCAGTAAACCTTAAGCACGAATCTAATTACAAGATAGTGAATGATCAGAGAATTTTAAAGTAGAACATATTGCTACATAAATGTGTATCAATGAAGTCTAGCAACCTATGAACATGTATGTTATGGTCCCCCAAACTTCTGCTGAAATAACTCTGGCTTTAGCCATATTGCTTTTGGCACTCCTGGGCAACAGAGATATTTAGACTAGTCACCATGCATCAGTAAGTGCCATGTGCATGCAGACAAGCTAAAAAGTTTGTATAAAAATTAGTTTCTGCTTCCTTTTCCTTCTGTGAAAGCACAGATTGGGGTTTCTCTGTATACCATGGTGCTATTAGTCACAGAACTTTTAGGAACTTAATTACATTTAAGACTTCTAGCTCTTTCCAAAATGTGATTGAAACTATCCCAAAGATCAAAAATAACTTTCTGATGTAGAGCAGAAGTACAGAAAAATGCATTATTATTTGTCTTATTAAAAAGTTGCAGTCATACTGGTAAGTGTCAGATAAGGAGACTTTTTAGTTTAGAGCCCAAAAAGACATGACAAAAATGAAGGTTGCATAAAGAACCTAAATAAATATCTACATTAGTGTATTATCTAAAATTTCCTTGCCAGATTCAAAGAAAAAAAATGTTAATTATTAAAAAGAAAATGGATAAACTGTTCAAAATCAGCTGAGAAAAATACTGTGTACCACATATTTGGTTTGGCATGTAGGATGCAATATTGCCTTGACTCGTAGTAGTACTTCCATTGATATAAGCAGCTCAGTTGTGATCTGCATTATGTGTTCTATTGCTTTTTGAAGTTGTCTATAATTTCACACTCAGTTTCCTAAATTGGATCAGTTAAAAGGCTTTTTTAGCCAGAAAAGCTTGTTCATCTCTGTTTACTTCCTTGTTTTCCAAAATGCACCCCCATAGAACGTAACTAAAACAAAAGGATTAACTGAAATGGAGCCAACTCAACAGATGAAAACTGCAAGAATGTTGGCAGAAATGATACTCAGCTTCCTGGGTTTGACAATATAAATAATGTTAACTGCTATGCAAATTTTGTCATGAAACTGCTGTTTATTCTACAAAAATTTGTACAATTCATGAAGGTAGCAGCTGGTAATCATTGTTAAAGCTCTTGAAAACCCAACCGGGAATGTTAAAAGGGATAACTTAATGCATGTCCACTGATGTGGGTTTGTTTATTTGTTTGTTTCCCTTAAACACTTACTGAATAACCACAATTCTTAGTGAATAAAGTGATGCTGATGAGTTTCTGGAAAAGCACCTCAAATATTTGAAAGAATGAAAATTTATAAATGACACACATAAAACCTTAATGTATCTTGGAATAACAGAGGCAGTGTCACATATTTACTCTAAGGATTGGCACACGAATGTATTTTAGGAAAAAAACAGAACAAATAGTGAACTACCTCAGACAATTATCTGACATTTGAGAAAGGCTTTTTCTCCCATCTACATATTTTGTGAATGGTCCATTTTGTAATACAAATTAACTTCTCTGTTCTGTGATTCCACTCATTTGGAACATTTTTTTTAGCTATTAGATGAGTAGTTTCTAAGTAAGTTACTTGGGAGGAGGGCTGGAAGTGGCTAAGTGCAAGCAGCTGGTGTATAAATTGTATAAGTCTCATGGATGTGTACATGTCCATTTATGATTTTCCTCCAAAGACTTCTACCATCCCAGAGCCATAAACACTATGTGTATCTCCTGTGTACAATGGTGGGTGAAGTGGTGACAGTGGCATAACTTTTTAGAAACACTAGTTGTAGAAATATCATGCATATATAACAGCAAGAAAAGGAGAAGATAATTCTTACTGCTCCTGCTGGAGTCAGGATCAGAGAAGAGACTAGTAGGAGAGAAATTGTGGTGGGAGTTTGTTGCAGACTACCTGATCAGGGAAAAGAATTGGATGAAGCTTTCTTTAAACATTTTCAAGAAGTTTCTGTATCACTGGCCTTGGCTGTCATGGGGAGATTTTTCCCTCTCTGATATCTGCTGGAAGGGCAAAAACAGTGAACACAAGTAGTCACAAAGATTTCTGGAGGACATCAGAACCACAAAATCACAGAATCACAAAAAGAGTAGGGTTGGAAGGAACCTCTGGAGATCATCTAGTTCACTCCACTTTGAGCAGGGTCACCTAGAAGAGGTTACCCAGGACTATGTCAAGACGGCTTTTGAATATCTCCAAGGATGGAGATTCCTTTTCCTTCTGATAAAAAGTTATCAGGGATAACTTTTTGACACACATACTGGATTGCCCAACCAAAGGTGACACATAGCTGGATCTGCTATCCAGTAACAAGGAAGAACTAGTCAGCAACTGTCTTGTCAGTAGCAACCATGAAATACTGGAGTTCAAGATCATAAGGGAGTGAGGAAGGCAAGTACAGACTTGGATATCAGGAGAGCAGACTTCAGCTCCCTCAGGAAAGTGGTGAATGGAATCCAAGGGGAGGTGGCTCTGCAGAGCAAAGGAGCCCAGGAAAGCTGTCAGGTCTTTAAGGACAGAATCCTCCAAGTGTAAAAACAATGCATTCCAGTACCAAGGAAAACAAGCAGATGCGTCAGGAGACTGCCCTGACTGGACAGGGAACTCATAGCAGAACTCCAATGCAAAAAGACAGCAGAGAAAGAATACTGAGGAGGAACATAGAAACTGACAGTTGGAGAGGGTTTCAAGAAAGCCAAAGCTTGGCAGGGGACTTCATGGGCAATAGGAAGAACTATGGTTACAACAGTAGTAAAGGTCTGAGAAATGAAAATGTGGGAATATTACTGAATGGGGCTAGTGGTTTAGTGACAGTGGACAAAGATAAGGCTGAGGAACTATATTGGGTCTGGTTGGGATGGAGTTGACTTTCCTCATAGCAGCCCTCATACTGTTGTCGTTTGTATTTGTAGCTAGAAAGGTGTTGAAAACATACCAGTGTTTTGGCTACTGCTGAGCAGTGCTCACACAACATCAAGGCTGTGTCTCCACCCTGTTCTCCTTGCCAGCCAAAGCCAGTAGGCTGGGGGTGGGCAAGAGGTTCAGAGGGGTCGTAGCCAGAATAACTGACCCAAGCTGACCAAAGAGATATCCCACATCATATGATGTCATACTCATCAATAAAAGCTAAGAGAAAGGAGGAGGAGAGGGGGCATTGGTTATTAAGATGTTTGTTTTCTGAAGCAGCCAAAGCTATGTGTACTGAGGTCCCACTTCCCAGGAAGTGACTGAACATTGCCTGCTGATGGGAAACAGAGAATTTTTCTGTTTGTTTCTTTCTTTCTTTCTTTCTTTTGCTTCTGTGCATGGTCTTTGTATTTCTTTGCTAAACTGCCTTTATCTGAGTTTTTCATCTTATTTTTTCCCTCCTCTCCTGCTGAGGAGAGGAAGTGAGAGAGCAGCTTGGTAGACATCTGGCAGCCAGCCAAAGTCAACCCACCACAGGTGCTCAATGCCTTCTTTGCCTTATTCTTCACCAATAAGGTCTCCTAGGCCTTTGTAGTTAACAGGAGAGCTCCAGAAGAACTCTCAACAATGGATGAAGACCAAGTCAGGGATTGCTTGTGAGAGCTCAATCAATCCTTCTGCTCATTTCATGCAGCAACTAAAAAAACTGTTTAATGAGGAAAAAAATCTAGTGATAGGAAATGTGAAAGACTGACATTCTGCGAGGCAGCTAGTATGAACTGTTACAGGTCCCTAAAATGAAACGTATGTTAACTCTTACATTATGAAAGGGAAAGTTTGAGAATCTACTCCTAAATGTACAAATGTTTTTCACTCTTATTGAAGGTGAAAATTCTATCTGCCCACCTTTAGTTTCAGGAATTAAATACTAATAGCATCAGAACCATGCTTGTATTCCAGATAAAAAATAAGATATGAATTGAACACTTAAAATAAATGGTGTTTAAATCTTTTATGTAATATCTGAAAGATATTATGTGACTTTTGTTTTCACCATTGATATTCTTAATGACTATGTGTCACAAGAACATAAAAAAATATTTGCATTCAATCATGTGCATTAAGGATAGAGGGAAATTTAATTTAGAAGTGATATTTAGAAGTTTACTTGGGTGTGAACATTTAATTGCAGAAGAGTAATAAGGAGTTATTAAATATCTAAATAATTAATGAAATTTCAAAATTATATTAAATGTTTAGTCTTCATTATAGAAGTTTTCAAATTTTGTTCAGATGTTCTAAGGGGAAAAAGTAACTACTTGGAATTTTTTTTTTATATTTAACCATAAAATTTACTTTTTATAATTTGAAATAGTTTATTAAAAAGGTGCAATGTTATACTACATAGTTTTATAATTGCCATATATTATTAGTTTTGTTACAAAAGAATAGGTATGATTGTTTAGTAAAACATCAATTGTTTTTTTTAGTATTTTTTTCCTTGCCTTATTGGTCTTCTGAATTAGAAGACAATTAAAATACTGACTTAAGATTTGTATTTCAAGTATTTTTGTCACTGACTTTAAAGCAAGTTTATTCTTTCTTACATCAAGTTATTTTTATGATTTTCTTTTAAATGGGTCAAATTTATTGACTTAAATGTTGAAATCACTCTTAACAAAAGCCAAAATATATTGTATCCTCTAACTAATGAGGTAAAGTTAGGAGTTCAGGTTTTGCATAAATAAAGAAATAGGTATGACTCATTTTATTATTACACTCTCAAATCCAAAATTATTGTGTAGAGATAACTACTAAGCAAAATGTAGCCTGACTAGCATTGATAGCCTAATTGTCCTCTTAATGGTTATTATTCCAAAATAAGACTATGTCTGGATCTATTAATCCTTACAAGGGTTATTAATTCTTCAGTATAAAAGATAGCTTATGTTCATATTCTTGGTTTTCAAATTTCACTCTTCTGCAATACAAGACAGAGGATAATATATTTACAGAGAAAATCCCAATTTAGAGGAAGTGCTCATTCAATTTTTTCTATGTTTAATCCGTTTCCAAACAAAAAATAACGAAAAATAAAAACAAATACTGTAAGGAATGCAGTCTTATATGCAATCTTATGAAAATATCTGACATGTTAAAGAAACTTGGCTGCATCTCATTTGAGTAAAAGGGTGATAAAGAGGATAGTCTTTAATCTCAAAACATGCAGCTTTTTTTATCATGTCCATTCCATAATGTTTGCAGACTGCATTAATGAAGATTCTTTCCCATTGATTTTGGATTTCTATAGATAAATTTAAATAGATTTAATAATATAATCTCAGTGTGAGTCACAGGAGTCCATGTGTCTGCAGTGCCAATGACTGGAGCGGGTGCACGTCTGCAAGTGAGTGCGTGATTGCTAGACAAGATCAAGCTGGACTAGCTGGTGAATGGACCACGGGTGGGAGTGGGTCAAGGATTTGAGAGTGCCTGTGTGTTCCTACGGGTGAGAGCATAGGGGGACAGCTATGGTCCTAAGGGACTTCTGGCCAGCTCTGTGTGTGTGTCTGCGTGCGTGAGCAAAAGTGGAGTAAGTGGAGTGGGGCTGTGGCCTCTAGGGCTCGTATGTCTGAGTGCCAGCAGCTGCAGACACTGGGATCCAGGGGGCAGGTACTGGGCAAACGGAATGTTTGAGCCCAGCTGCTGGATAGACCCACTTGTACATATGTACATATATATATTTATTCTCACTATTGGACTTCCATCCCACTCAGCAAGAGAGGGGAGCAAGATAAGGCTGTTGGTGCTTGTTTTCATGCGAGTGCTCTGAGTGTCTGTCTGTGAACTGTGTGGCTAGCGATGTGTATATGTGTATACGTGCATATCTGTGATGTACATGTATGCTCTGTGTACGTGTACCTGCTGGGAATACATCTTCAGCCTCACTACTGGTTGGACTTGGGGACATGGAGCTGTGCCATCCTTGTCTCTCTTGGATTGTTGGGTCTGGCATGATATATTTTCCTCTACCATTGAAGTATATTTCTATTTCTTGCTTATCAGACTTTTTAAAGTAGCCAGTCTCCCTTGGTTGGATCATGAAGAATGTTTTGCATGGAATTAAACTGTATCCTGGCTTGTATTTCCTCATGTGGGAAGACTGTCACATGACACAGTGATGCCCCTACACTCTCTGTAACAGGATTTTTCTTACACTGAAAAACATTCTGTGCATAGTGAGGGGAAAGAAAAGCTGGGCAGCTTTCCCTTTAGCTTCCTACTTGAAATTAACCCAAGCTTCAGCTAGGAAATGTACCTTGACCTGATGTTTCAAGGTTCCCCAGTTTAGATTATATGTCTCAAAAAAATGTGCTTTTTTTTTCTTTTGTCTCATTATATTACCCCAATATAACAGCTTTCTTGGAAAGTCTCAGTTTCTTCTACAGATACTAAGGAAAAAAAAAAGATTCCTTCTTGTACATATTAAAAACAAATACATATGTAAACCAGTAATGAATAACTGATATTAAAAAAGCTCATATTTTGTTATTACTGCATTTTCGCTGTCTCCATTGACTCATGGCACAGTACTCAGCACAATGAAGCACCAATGATGTGAGCCATTGTGTGGTACTGTAACAAAAACACTAAACTTAACAATAATAATAACAACCTTGATTTAAAAGTTTCTTAGTAATACCTTAAGGAGTTCAGCGTAATTCAAATTTCCTTAATAGAGATGCAGATATGCTATATTTTATCTGTATCTGTTATCTTTATCTGCTTAGACTATTTTTTAAGGGTTATAGATACTAAGAAGTGTACTTTTAAAGACTCATAGCTAGACCCAATGTTAACATGACATGGTGTTCACCAGGGAACTATAAAACTTCGAGGAGGAGATTATAATGAGGTAGAGAGCTATTATGGGTATTATTTACTGTATGCTATATGGTGATATTACCAATCTGGTACATAAACAAAGATGTACTCATTCTTTTATTGTCTAGAACAAACAGAATGTGTGAGAGAGACTGATGCGACTTGGGCACTGCCAGGAGCAACCACAGCAGTTTTAAACAGCCCTAGGGAGCGTTAGAGACCAGGAGTGCTGCGAACAGGGTGGGCAAACAGGGATCGAAAGGGCACAGCAGTTCAAGCAGAAGTTTGTGCAGAAGGGTACATGATAAGGGCAGTGTACTCTGCTTGTAGGCTTACCAGGGAAGTGCTCTAGGTGTCTGCCATTAAGGTGGGCACTTGCCTCAGAGTTAAAACCAGTGTTTCTACAGAGAAAACCCCTGAGATGTCTGATGCTTTCACCCAGACAGAACTGGTAAGGAAGGAGACTTCCGTACAGGTGGTAGGTTGCAAAGAATGCCCAGATTCTTCTCCTGGAGAAACGGTAAGAACGTGCAAAAGATGTGCACAGGTGGATGATCTGTTGCGTCAAGTGGCCAAATTGCAGGATATGGTTAAAAAACTGTGCAGTATTAGACGGGCCATGATAGAAATAGATAAGTGATTTCAGAACCATGCTTTTGTGGCAGACACCACAGAGAATGAGGCACCTTGAACCCCTGTGACCCACACAAGCAGGAATCCGCTTCAGTGTCCACCCTCCATCATTACAACCAGAAACAAATATGAAGTTTTAACAGCTATAGGCAGCCACAAGCAAGGTCTGCAAGGAGAAACTGTACCAACGGCACACAGTGGATGCCACAAAAAGTTGTTTTTCACCCTGCAACAATTCCCTGCTGTGCATCAATATGAAAGTCACAACTTTCAAGATTTTATTTGAAATAACAGAGCCATCAGGCAGGTCAAGGCACCATGTCAGCCAAGCAGGTGTGTATTTGAAGTCTAATATTAGCTTCTTAAAAATCTTTCAATTTGATAAATTTGTATTTTAGATTAAAAACTATTTAATTGAAAATATTTTAATACTTTATTATCTCAAGACAAATTTCCACATCTAAGGCACCTAAACCATCAGCTTTAGGATTTTTTTCATCATTTTAAATGAAATACGAAAAGATCTTGAATGTTTTTTTTCTTTCAGAAAGAAATAAAACCATAAATTTAAGAAATCAAACAAAAAAAACTCAAACCAACACCCCGGAAGTTATTAGGAAAGGACACATTCTGATCAAGTCTGTTCAACGTCTCCCTGTAAATACACGTATGAGTGTAAAGGCAGTATGAGCTCCACCAATACTTTTCCAAATCTTGGCAGCAGTACAGATGAGGGGTATGACGGACCCAAGACAAACTCTCTGTCTAAAACCAGTCTGGTGCCTTAGTCATGTGTCAGTCATCCTTTCATCAAGTAAATGCCAAACTGTTTCTCCTGGGATAGCCAGAAAACTGGTTCCTAATTTATATAAAGTTTGAAAACTAAGTAAATTTTAAATAGAGGCTGTTTTTCATGTATCTAGGTTTTGGGGTTGTTTGTTGGATTGTTTGTTTTGAAAGCAAGAAGAGACCAGTGTAAATTCGATGCCTGTATGCTGTGGTCTAAAGTAAAGACTTATTAGGTCTAAAGCAAGAATATTTCCCCTTATATTTCCACTTGAATTTTTTATTTTTTTTTTTTTTGACAAAACTGTAACCAGTTAGAATTATCTTCTTACTAGTAGCCTAAAGGGATCGACACTTGGACCTTTACAGTTAGGATTTGTCATCAGGCTTTCATGGCTGTAAGCTTTATTTTCATGGGAAATAAATTACTTGTGGTAGGCAACCTTCAATTTGTTTATAATAGTGAGTCAAGAATAAATATAAGAAAGATAAAGAACCCTAATTCCTTGGCTTTTTGACATTATTTCTGAACTATGGGCAAGTGCAATTGCTTACTGCCAAGTTTAAAGGAAGAGAAAGGGAGAATGTACTTATCAGCCTTGAGCAGAAATAGGCTGGAGAGTTTTCCATCATTATGTTAATTTCTGGATGAAAATCATCGATAATAAAATTTGAAAGCACAATATATCACACATGCATTGTGTCTGTAATATTTATTTTTCAACAAATGGAATATAACGGCTACTAAAATGGCGAAGTGAATTAATGCATTTTTTCTGTCACCAACTCAAAGAAAGGGATTTTTCAGTGCAAGTTTTTTTGTCTTAGATAGGCACTGTTTTGAATTTTATTTTCATCCCTAATTCGGTACAGATGACATTGCTTTAGTCAGGTCTCCCAAAGAAACTGTGCTGCTAGAGATGGAAGCAAAAGAATGAAAAAATGTATGAATAATTTATTTTTATGTAAAGCAGAATTTATATTTGCCTGCTCATTGTGAAGGTTCTGAAAGAGGTTCACTTTCTCACAGACTCACGTATGCTTCTGAAAGGAGACAGGAGTATCCCCTGGTATTCAGAGGTCATTCAGTGCTGAAGACATCTAAGAGAACATAAGTTGGCTGTGTCCTACCTATAAAAGGGATGAGCCTATCCACATCCATTAGTCCTATCTGTGTTTTAGTCTACTTGATTAGCTTCAATACGTGACTCTGGAAGGATCAAAAGTGATAAGAACAGTGCACCTAACTTAAACTCTGAAAAGTTAAACATCTAATACATAGTAGTTCTAGGCTTCCACACAGGATCCTTCTATAGTCAACATATCAATACTTATTGATACTACACTGGAAAGTTGATAAATTGATGAGTTGTCTCTGAATAGGTCTTCAATTATCACAGTTAGACATGGAATCTAGTTAAATAGCTGATAGATGACTAAAATGAATTGCAAATATTTTTGGGAAAAGTTGCTTACTAATATGTACATACACCTTTTTTTTTTTTTACCTTTTTTTTTTTTTTTTTTTTTTTAATTTCAGAAGAGCAAGTTTGAAACCGTTTACAGTGTCTACATTCAGAGCTGGTGTCCTGAGACCACAATATTTCTAGAAAGGATTATCAACCTTCAGTATTCTAAGATTCTAAGAGAGGAAAGCCAGCAACAGTACAATGGCTTCCTAAACATTTTTCATCATCATGAACCTATGAAATGACAGCGTTTGGTTTTTGGTTTTGTTTTTGCTTTTTAAGTGATTCTGAAGTGTCTTGTTCCTCCTTCTTCACTGACCTTGATGCCTGCAGAGTTGTTTTCTCGCTTCTTCTCACACCTCTCTCTGGCTGCAGTTGCTGTGATTGTGCAGTTTCAACCCCGTTCTTAACTCTATTATTGCAGAGGTGCTACCACCATCGCTGATAGGCTCGGTTTTGCCCAGCAGCAGGTCTGTCTTGGAGCTGACTGGCATTGGCTCTGTCAGACGTGCGGGAAGCTTCTAGCACCTTCTCACAGAAGTCACTCTTGTAGCCCCCTGCTACCAAAACCTTGCCACACAAACCCAGTACAACAGGAATTAACCATTCAGAGTGATGTAAGTGACCTGCCCAGGCCAGCAGCAAGTTGTGTTAAAGGGTTTAAAGGATTTCACTGCAGTGGTATTCTTACTTGCTACTGTCTTCTTCATACAGCAACCAGCTCAACAGGAGAGGGGCAGAGCTTTTCCCAGGCAATTCTCCATATGAACAAGACTGTAAATTGAATAAAGGGATAAAATATAGTTTCATTTATTTTTTCCACTCTTTAACTTGCTTAGAATAAGATTTTTACTGAGTTTCTACTTTCTTTATCAGGAATGTGTTTTCACTGTTTTTCAGTGGCATATCTATCATGGTTTCAAATGAGTTCAAATTTGAGCTTTGTGCTGTACAAAACCCTCTCATGACTTCAGTGGTGTTGTTTCGTTTGTTTTATATGGATAATGCAAGTGTTTTATAAAGCAAGCTTTGAGGTGTTCAGACTCCTGTTGCTTAGCCTCCATTTTATGTTCCTCACTTGTGGAAAAAACAAACAAACAACAAGCAAACAAGCAATATGGATCTCTTTCTTGGCTTAAATTTAGACTGCAATCAGTTATATTGCTCTGGTTTCTGCAGTACCAGAATAAAATAGGGTTGACCTCTGCTTTCACCCAGTTATTAATCACGGTCTTCTGAGATCTGTTATGTTAACTGTATACCTCAAATTTTACATTTCCAAGATTATCTGCATTAAACAGAATACTTTCAATAGCAGAGTTTTTGACAGAACCAGATATAAAATAGGAACACAGTAGAAGATTTTAAATAGTGTATGTGAGGATAACCTTTTGCAAAAAAGGGGTGAAAAGCAGGTGTCAAGAAGCAGCAAGAGCCACCTTCTACCTTGGTTTGACTGCAACCAAAGAAAAGTGACTTGTTAAAGCCTTAGTTCTATCAGGAATGGCAGTTAGGTAAATAGTGCCTCTAAAAACTGATCATGAGTGACAGCTTAATGGTACACAGGAAGACCTGAGACCTTTGCTAGTGTTGAAAACTGCTGTAGGTTCCTGTAGGTGCTTATAGTGGTTATTATAAAAAATGTCATGACAATCAGCAGAAGCACTGCTAGCAGAGTGAAAACTAAACCTAAAAAAGGCTATTTTTGGGGAGAAGTTTGACATTTCCTTCTGCATAACAGAAAGGATACGTTGAATGCCGGGGTTTTGGTGTGTTCTGGATTTTTTTTAATTCTACTGAATCTTAATAATCAAATTATCACATGAATCAAGGAATGATAGATGTAAAAAATCCAATTGAATTGTATATGATAAAGAAAAATCAGAAAATTGTAAAAATCTGAGCCTTTGATAGAACAGATTACTTTAATGGAAACAGCATTTATTTAATCTGTTGAGTGGTAGATTTCTATGTGTATTTTATCATAATCAGTTTTCAAGAACATTGTACAGTATCCTTCATTTCCTCTTTAAATACAAAGGATGTCAGTATTCTTTATATGGTAACATTTTTGCAATAACTCATTGAAAATTTTCTTACACTTTTAAGACAACATACTGAATTATTTAATGTCAATAAATACCTAAACCCCAATATATAATAAATAAATATATAACACTATATACCGAGTCATTAAAGTTTAAGAATTAGAACACAAAATAAGATTGAAAAGGGTTTTTTTTTTAACTTGAAATAAGAATAGACAATCTTTTAAAATTAGTTTTAGTAAAGGAAAATTACATTTCCTTGTCATCTCTGCAAAACAAGCAACGTAATAAAGACAGCCTACTAAATTGTTCCTGAAGAAGTTCATTTTTGTTGAAATAAAAATATTTTTAACCAACAGCACTTTTTTTTTTTTTTTTTTAAGTCTGGTGGGGAAACAATGAAGTCTAGAGCCACGGCATTTTAACATGCAATTAATGTAATTGCAAATCCACATCTTTTTCGGTAAAACTATGTAATAAGACAATATGGATGTTATTCTTTATATTTGTTGTTAGATTTGTTTCCCAGAAAAATGTAAGAAATAATTTTTTAAGGAATAGTCATTCCTTAAGATTCTAACAACAACATCTTATATAGTAGAAACTCTGTAAAACTGCATTTTTCTGCTCTGGTGAAGATAAGCTAATTCAGAGGAAATGGTTTCTTATGACAGAGGCAGTTTGCAAAATGAAAATCTTTCATTTGTCCCATGCAGTTTTGTTATTCAGAGGGTGATTATTTCAGTCTATGCCAGTCATTGAGGCTATAAGTATGATTAACAGGGGAAAATGTAAGCACATGGAGAAGATGATTCACTCCAGTAATCTAAGGGAAGAGGTATTGACAGGAGATACCTTTTTTCTCAGTATCTCAAAGGGAATTGGGCTGAATTTCTAGAGCATAACAAACATTTCACATGTTAAGGTTGCAAATGGGTTGCCAGTTATAACTTTCCCAGCACAGACTGGACACGGAGCAAAGACTGAGTGATGTTAACAGTAACGACAAAGGCTATTATGAATGAGTGATCTGTTTTGCTTTGAAAATAAACAAATAAACAAAAAAATCAGTAGAGATATATACAGAATATGCACAAGTGTTAAAGATTTCATAATACGGAGGTGGAATGGATCAATGGTAGCTCTGAGACTTGGTTTGTGTTACAACAAGATGAGCAGGTCCTCCAAGTAATGCATAGAGGCCTGAGGTTACTGAAATCCTTGAAAGCTTATTGAAGAAGAAAAAAAACAGGTGATTCTCAGGAGGGATGAGGATGAAACAAAAGCAGGGGAATAAGCTACTGCTAGAATGTGAAACAAAGCGATTAAGTGGAGGAAGTCAGAGTAGATGTTAACAGCAAACTCTTTTGCCTTGAAAGTGATGAATTAGGCAAAGCCTGGGTCAGACATTCACTCAGTGATCAACATACTTATAAGATTAAATGGGGTTGTGTTTGTTTAAGGAGAAAAAATATGTTCAAAAAGACAAAGGGTCAAAGACGTTATTGTACAGTTGCCCAACATTAAAAAAATATTCAAGTTTTGTGCTTCTGATTACACCTCACAGAACAATATGACAAACATGTCTGTAAATTATTAACATTTGGACAATTATTCACTATATTACAGAAAGTAACAAATATTAAATAAAAAATAATCAGAGAGTGTTTTAAAACCAAGTAATTATACAGAGAGAAGAGGAGAGGAGAGAAGAGAGGAGAGGGGAGGGGAGGGGAGGGGAGGGAGGGAGAGGGTAAGAAATCCCTTTTAGGAAATCAGTCCTTTTATAACTACAATTAAAGGAGAGGAGAGGGGAGGAGAGGAGAGGAGAGGGGAGGGGAGGGGAGGGGAGGGAGGGAGAGGGAGAGGGAAA
Source organism: Cariama cristata (assembly GCF_000690535.1). Lineage (NCBI taxonomy): Eukaryota > Metazoa > Chordata > Aves > Cariamiformes > Cariamidae > Cariama > Cariama cristata. The sequence continues at coordinate 44,384 of NW_009601930.1, read as the reverse complement.
GGGAGAGGGAGAGGAAGGAAGGGTAAGGCCATCCCTAACTTCAAGTCTATTATCAAAATCTGTTCC
>NW_009601930.1:36552-44287 GCF_000690535.1 Cariama cristata | reverse complement strand
CCCCCCCCCGCTTTCAATGCAACATACATCAACACAGACAAAATGTGAAAACAAAGCAGGGTGATATGAGGAAAACTTCACTGATAGGACAATTGCTGCTGACAGTCCTCGGTCTGGCAGGTAGTACATCAGCTGGTCTCTGGCTCATTTCCCCAGTTTGCGATATGATATGGTTGATCTTCCTGGGTCCGAGCAAAAACTCATTGGGTCATTTCATCTCATTTTTCAGTAGAGTCTCACAAGCTGGTGAAAAGGAAATAGAAGAAAAATGGCACTGGCAGATGGGGAGGAACACTTTCATATAAGAGAATACAACAGTGGAACTCAGTGTTTCTTAGGCTAATTCTTATGGTTAGTTAAGTAGTTTCAAGTTGTTCCCGCTCATCAACTAAGGTCAAGGTATCACAGTAAACCTAATGGTGCACAAGAAAAGAAGACTCCCAAGGAAAATAAGCCATCCTCTTTTCTATCCCCCTGGAATTTTCAATCCTCCATCTTCCATTTTTCCTTTTCTGAGAATCCTCAAATGCACGAGAAAGAGAATAAGTCTCCCATTTTTTTCAAAAGCATACCTAATTTTTGGTACAATGACTTTCAGAGTTGCATTCTTTGTACTTATTAAGAGCAATCTAGATATAGAAACTAGAGGCAGAATCGATGAATGTTCTGATTTTGAATCAATATTCTTGGTTGCTTCTAGCTCTGCCTTAGACATTCAGATGCACTGTCAATTCTGCTATCTGTGTTGCCTTTCTTTTACAGCTTTCTCATCAACCCATATAATTACATGTAATTATGACATATTAAAATCTTCCCTTTATTTTTATACAGTCCTTTGGTGTACATGGAGTCTTCTTTACTACAACACAGTGAATTACATCTTTCATCCCTCTGTGAAAGCAAGGCACTAATAAAGTTTCATATTCTGTTCCCCTGTAGGGATTGATTCACAGATTCTGGTGCTGGTAAAACCAAAGACCTTTATTGTTTACAAATTTGTGCTTATATAGATTCACTAGCTGTCCACACGCTCTAGTTTGTTCATGGATTGGTTAACCCCTGCTGTCCACACGCCAAGGCTAAGTTTTTAATTGGTGCTGTTAATCAAGACACGTGTCTTCTAGTTTCGATCTCACAGCTGTGCTTCAAAACATTTTTATCTTCAGCTCCCTTTCTGTGCTTCCTTCATTACTTGCTTTCTCAGACTATTTCCTTCTAGGCTATGTTGTTCAAGGTCGCTTGCAACACTCCCTGTGAATCCCACATTCTCCCATATATAAAAGAAAATTTAGTTTGTTGCTTAGCTAGATTTGAGTGGTTTCTAACCTTAGACCTCTCCCTAAATTCATTTAGTGTGTAGTTTAACAATAGGTTATGGGAATTAACGAGTTAAACTGCTACTACGTTGGTACTAAGTTCTTCGAGAAAGCTTGAAAGGTAAGCCCAAATGATATCGTAGATGTGTCAGTAATGTTCAGACGAACAAAAGCACTCCAGTTGTTCCTCTCACCATTTCAGATATTGTGTTACTTTTAGGTATCATCTAGTTTTGTACTGAATGCCTCCTACCGACACGTGCTCCTGGCAAAACTTACACATTGCTACATCTATTCTTGGAGTATACCACTCAGCATTGCAATCTCAGAGTTAAGTTTAGATATGATATTGGGTTTCAGTTGCAGCCTTATGTAAGTCTAGTAACGGAGGTCTAAAGGAAGAATAAACCACATGATATTTCCTTTCAAGAAAAGTAGGAAGCTTGAAAAAAAAGATGATCCCGCTTTTGACATCTGGTAGAGAAAGGCAAGATAATTGAAAAGTGGCAATTGATAGGTTCATGTTTTGTATTATTACGTTTGAGAAGCATTTCTCTCATAAAAATATGTATACTTTATGAAGATCAGAGTGCATAACAGCCTGTTGCAATTAACTGCTGTTATCTGTGCCTTGGATGAGCAGTCTTTCTGATCTAGGCAATAGGTTCTAGAGCTAGAGTGTAAAAGTTTTAAGCTGAAGAAACTCAAAAGACTATGCTAAAAGGACATGAATATACTGTGAAGAGGGAGAAGGTATTTAAGCATTTCTGTTATGTAGGACTGCCAGTGCTCTGTGCTACATGTACTTTGCCTAAGAGCTGGAGATAGCAGAAGCTGCTGGCAGAACTGTAGTGTGGGACTGGATAGCAAAGAGAGCAGCACAAAACACAAAATCCATGGCTACTGTAGCAAAACTTGACAACTAGAATATTTAAGTCAAGTGTCAGTGCAGGAGAAAGCAAGCAACAAGGTGGCCTCAGAATTGCCTCATCAAAGCAGAAGACTGTTAATGATAGTTACATTTTAGGAATTAAATATATTCTGTTACCTTCTCTGTCTACATTTTAAGCTTTTTCTTTCTCTCCTCCTTTAAATATTGTTTGCTTATATAACTGATTTCTGTTGGCGATAGGAGAAAACTGAGCATCGGAAGGTATGGCTTAATCCCCTGATGTCTCTGGATGGAATCTTGAACCAATGCTTTATCAGCTATCCAAATTACACGAACATTGTCTTCATTGCTGTCAATCAAGTCTTGGCAAAAATGTTACAATTACTTAGTGTGCAAAAAGATGAAGTTCAGGTTTTTTTCCATTCTATTCATTAGATGTGATTTTTTAAAGATGAAGCAGAGAGTGGCCTCAAGTAAAAAAGCAGTGCAGTATTGATAAACCATATTTGTAAAAATTCCATTAGCAACATTCCTAGAGATCCTTTTATTATTAATCCGTAAGAAAAAAAAATAATCTCTGGTGTAAGCAAGAGATTGTCAGAGATGTGGGAAGAATGAAGTAAGGTATATAAATAATTAAAAAATCCAAATATTTTGCTGTTTACATGACAAACAGAATACTGTTAGGCCAACTGCTTGCTCCATATTGTTGTAGGAAATGGTAGTGGTGATTGGAACTGAAAGGAGGAAGGTACTGTAAATGAGAAGACACACGGGTGGTGAAATGATTAATGTTGGATCTAAACAGTACAGGTGTCTGGCACTTCTTGAAATGCCCAAGAAATAAATGGGATATTTATTCTCCCTGACAGGAAGAGGAGAAGTGTGTGCTTGATTCTCCTTCTCAGCAAATGAAGTGTTGAGTAAACTGTTCTGTTGATTTATTATAGTGATATCAGCTAACACTCCTGTTGAAAAATTTCCCTTGGTATTTTCTGTATGAGCCACTATTTCAAGTATCTCCTCTCTAACCATGGACATTAGAATTTAAAATACATTGCATTCATTTTGGTAAAGTAGATGAACATGAGAGACTTCTGAGACAACTAATACTGCTCTCTCTCTCTCTCTCTCTCAATATATATACAACAAAATAATCTTCCAAAATCTGCACATTTTCTTTTGTTTTTGTTTTTGTTTTTGGTTTTTTTTTCAATAATTTCTTTAGTCAGTCTTGACCTTGTCCATCTGCTGTATTTGTTTCTTGCACTAACATATAATTGCTTTAGTTCAGACCATATTCATCCTCTAATGACCTATCCCTGTGAATAGTTTTGCTTCTGGAATTGTTTTGTCATAAATGGTGTGGAACTTAGCCACTTGGAAATTCCGTTCTGGGAAGTTAATCTCCACCTCACTTTCTAAGGGAATTATCTCTATTTCATCACAAGAGAAGGCAAATAAAAAAGTTTGGTTTGAGACTGAGAAGCTAATGAAGTGGGATGTCAACAGAAATAGTGTTTATGTGTACTATCAAAGAAAACTTTTAATTTTACAGATGGAATACTTCATTCTGGTGCAAGTTCTAATTTTGTCATTTTCACCTTAAAATTTTAGTACAAACCAAAACATAGAGACGTAGTAACTGTTCTACTGTATTTGGTAATTCTTTTGAAATACTGAACTCTTTGGGCAAGAAAACCGCAAGACAATTGGAAAGTAGGAGAGGGGTTCATAACCTTAGGGAGATGAAGAAGACAACACTGGGTGATAGACCATACAGAAACAAAGACATTACTTGGACTGATATTTTTCTAACAATACATTATAAATAAAACTTTACAAGATAAAACTGATATGTAACTGACTTTAATAAATACCTTTCAATGTTTAATCGTTAGTTAACTTGGGCTACTATCTTTATAACTTATTGGGTGAGATTCATCCTTGCTAGATTTCATATATGAATTATTATGGTTGGAAAAGATCTCAAAGATCATCAAGTCCAACCATAAAATCATGAAGTCCAACCGTAATATTAAAACTCAAAATATTTTTGATAAGAAATGATTTAACATATTGTAAACTGTGTGGTTAACTTTGTGTGAACGCTAATGTAGTTCTTTGAGCAGAGTTAAGTACAACTTGCACTGTTAATGTCTTCTGTTTGATGAAATTGTGTATATTTATTTTGGTTAGCCAGCACAGTAAGAAGATAGCAGCAGATGGGTATATAGTTGCTCAGAGAGCAAACTTTGTTGGCATGCATCCATAAAGGTTTTACCTTTGTAGCCTTTTCTTTAATGAATTCATTCCATTTTTTTTTTAGTCGGAATTTTCATCATCTGTGTCCGAAAAAAATTTTGAAGTTAATTTGTTTTTTTGAACGTTTTTACAAATAAGCAATAGAGCAGATACTATGAATGCACTTTATAAGGACACTGCAGGACAGATGAAGAGAATACCAAAAAAAAAATTTAGAATTAAGATGAAATGTGTTATTGTAATATTATTCCATTCTTTATAGTGGATTATTAAAAAAAATATTAATGTTCCCCTTTGTAGAATGGAATGTAACATTAGCCTGAACTACAATTTTTGAAGTTCTATAACTTTTTTCAGAATTGACTATGTTCGAGTAGATTCTTTATGCAGTCAAAACCAATATTTTTCCAGGAAATCAGTCTTCATGATGAATTTGCAAGCTATATTTTCTAAATGAGAGGAAATCAGAGCAAAATCACAAATTAATCTGTTCTTTGAAAGTCTTTTGAAAACAGGCCTTTTGGGAAAACTGTAGACAGCAATATTAAAAGAAGGGCTTCTGAGAAAAAGGCATGATCTCCCCAAAGATTTTGAAATTGTCTGACATTGCATACATCCAAAAATTCCTATGCGTGGGGAAAATTATTTCAGTTCTTGGTTTTAGTATTCAATTTTTGAAAAATAAACAAGTAAACAACCTCCACAACATTGTTATGTGATGTACAGCTGCTTAAAATTTAATTTTCTGAGAAATGAGATATTTTACATATGTAGATACATTTCAAACCTACCATCCATTCATGGTGGTGTAGACTTACAAAAGGTATGCGTTTCCTTTTTTGCATTCAACAACATAATAGAAAAGAAATTTTTGTTAGGAATTCTGTTGCTTAAAAAGAAATGGAATTCTTGGAATAATTTTTGAACTAGCTCTGGTACTTCTTCTAGCGTATTTGTTAGTTGCATATTTAGTAGACAAATGTTTCAGGCTATTAGTATTTCAAACCAAAGCTATTAGCATTTAGCTGTTTTTTTATAAAGCATCTGCTCTCTTTTTGGATAAACCTTTACCATGGAGGGTAATACAGGCAGTTAAGAGCTCATTTATGTGTTCCTGGAGATTTGCTTTCTATTCATGTTCTGTTAATTTCTGTAAAGAAGAAAATAAATAAATAAATAATGATTAGGATTTTACTTAGCCAGCTGTATTCTTAAATATTTTGTTCTGAACCCATCAGAACTTTTTAGTATAGAGTTGTTAAAATACTTCATTTTCAGAGTCTGATATTTAAAAAGGCAATATTCAAAAGAAAATTTGTGTTTATCAAGCAAAGTAGTTGAGTAATTCATTATAAACACATTTGATGTAATAAGTTCTTGCAAAACAATATTTTAATCCAATTAGCATTTTCCAAAGACAAATCTTTCCACTCAGACTCTTTAAATCAGTTCTTTTTCTAATATTTAATCACATTTGTGAAATATTTTAGAGCGCATAATGATTTCCATATTTGCCAATACAGTAACTGCACAGTCTAGATATTACCTTTTTCTCTAACATTCATTGAAATAAGAGTATAATTGGTAATACTAATTAATTTTAATGCAATGCTAATTCCTTTTTATTCAAAAAGGATCTCTACCACTGCTAAATTTTTGAAATACCATGTCACGTACTCCTTGTTTAGAGCAGTTCTGTGAAATACCTATTATTAGCATCATTTATTCATAAGGATGATGAAATTGTCATCCTGTTATACAATTATATAATCTATAAGTAGGAAGCTCTTCACAATGTTGCTGTTGTTAGTCTGATTAAGTCTTGTCATTAAAGACTTTTAAATATAATGATTGACAAGGGAAACGTGTTGTGAGAAAATGACAGATGCCAATGGGGCTTTCAGTGAATATAATTGTGAAAGTTTAGTGCACCATCCTTTCTAGAATTGTCTGTTCCTGGCTTTGATACTTGATATCAGTCCCCTTTTCTTACTTTATTCCCCACAAGAAACAACACACACCTCAATACTGTTATGCCTCACTTTTTTGTTGTCACTTATCCTAGTTGCTTGCTGTTTGTGATGGAGTTAAATGAATACTCTACTTCCCTACTCCAAACTTCTTCTAACACACTAAGCAGATGGTCTCACCATACTTTGTCTAACATTTTCAGCTTAAACCCCAAACATTTCAGAAAACAAAAGGGTCTAACCTTTTAGGTTTTCCCTCTCTTTTTTATTTTCTGATTTTTTCTTTTTCTTCACTGATTGCACGATGCAAAACTAGCACAAAACAGAAATTTCTTTCTGTGGATACTTCACAGACCTTTGATTTAACTCCTTATTCTTATAGCTTTGATTTTGCTTCTACATAGAAGGAGGAGGCCATGCTTACCTACTGACACAAAAAACAAGTGCAGTTGCCAGTGACGCTCAGCTGTCAGTACTTCCATACACTGTACAAATATGAATTAATTATAGCTGCATTATCTAAACCAAATTCAAGTTCAGCCACATGCTTTCTGAGAGATTTGAGAATAGTCGTGTAGTCACAAATACATCCCACCCAGCTTTACACACTCATTATCCTTACTACTGAGATCACATTCTCCCTTCACAGTCCACATACAGAGACCAGTTCTTCAAAGAGGAATCAAGTTGCCTTAGGAAGTTTCTGCAGGTTTGTCTAGACTATAGAATTTCCCAGCATATGCTCAAACCTTACTTTGACCTGCAACATATGCTATTAGACTGTATATGGTACTATTTATCTAAATAATAAATGTACACTCTGTATCTACTAGCTACATGAAATAAATTATATGAATATTTAGGTGTTGGCAAGGTACTAATAAGACAGCTACTGAAGTGTGTTATGGTAAATTTTCATAGTGAAACTTCTGGAAAGCTGCAGAGAATTATTGAGATAATACTTTCTTTGTATGAGCTATTTAGAAGTCCATTAGCTTTTAAATCATTGTTACAAGATAGTCACTGTAAAATGACCTAAACAAATATGAACAAGTCTTAGTGTTATTACCCACACAGCAGGGATAACACAATGGGAGATATATTCCCTCCGTCATACATTTCATTTCAAAGGAAGTTGTGTAGAATTAACTCCATCAGCTACAACTACAAATTTGGAACATGACCTGATGGGACTGAGGTGCAGGCTCACATAATTCTTTTACTATCCCTGCATCAGAAATAATATCTTGATGAAACTGTGTAGGGCTGACAGCAACTTTTTTAAGCACCCT
>NW_009601930.1:12831-36521 GCF_000690535.1 Cariama cristata | reverse complement strand
CAGCAGGACTTGTCTGCTGGATCATAAAAAAAAAGTTATCAAAACAACAGTTAGGAACCTGAACATTAGATAACAAGAACACAATCGTTAATTTTAAATCTTTTCATTCTTTGCTTGGGTTACTGGGAGAGGACACATTGTTTTATGTGCTGGAATGAAAGGTTTCAGTATAAGCAGAGAATGGATTTGAATGAGACATGGTGTCATTCACATCTTTACTAAGCTAAATAACTAAATAGTTATTTAGGTTCATGAAAGGCAAGTCCTGCTGGACCAAACTGGTCAAGTGCCTTACCATGTGCACCCAATACAAATAGTAAATCATAGAATCATAGAACTGTTATGGTTGGAATAAACATCAAAGATCATCAAGTCCAACCTTCTACCCAACGCCACCATGCCCATTAAACCCACTAAACCATGTCTCGAATCGCTACATCTAAACCTTTTATGAACACCTCCAGGGATGGTGAGTCCACCGCCTCCCTGGGCAACCTGTTCCAATGCTTAATGACTCTTACAGTGAAGAAATTCTTCCTAATATCCAACCTGAACCTTCCCTGGTGCAACTTCAGACCATTTCCTCTTGTCCTATCTTTTGTTGCTTGGGAGAAGATACCAAACCCCACCTGGCTACAACCTCCTTTCAGGTAGTTGTAGAGGGTGATAAGGTCTCCCCTCAGCCGCCTTTTCTCCAGGCTGAACAACCCCATCCGCTCCTCATAAGACTTGTTCTCCAAGCCCTTCACCAGCTTTGTTGCTCTTCTCTGGACATGCTCCAGCACCTCAATGTGCTGCTTGTAATGAGGGACCCAAAACCGAACACAGGATTCGAGGTGCAGCCTCTTGCACAAAACCTGAATGATTACTACATTGCTCTATGTTTTTAATGAAATGTTTCATTTCAGGAAGTATGAAAGGTTGAGTTTTTGATTTTTTTTGGTTTGGGCTTTTTTCCCTTTCTTAAAGAGGCACTGCAAAAAAAAAAAAAAAAGTTATTTAAATCACTCTTTTGTGTTAAAGCACAGTCATTTTTGTGTACTTGGTATGTCTATATCACTTGAAGTGCTGTTATATCTAAACATTCAAATTATTCCAGTCCCTTGAAATCAGCATGAACAGACAGAAGGCTTTAATTTGCAAACTTGATGAAGAGCTCATCAGGTAACCTCAGAAAAGCTGTTGAAGGGCTTAACTATTTGAAAAGACCGTGTCAGGTTTAAAGTGCCAAGTTCTCTTGCACATGGGGCAGGTGAATTGCCTGAGGAGCTAAAGAGGCTGATTCTTTGAAGAAGAGAAAGCCTTTAAGATTTTCTTTAACTCTACTGCAACTAATAGAAAAGAACTTTTGAGACTGTGGTTCCTGAAACAACTTTCAGCATTTTGTGGAGACTACTCAATGAGATTCTGCAGGGCTGCCAGTATAGTATATTGCGTTAGTCTCCGGTAAACTCTATCAAACCTTCAGAAATAACTGCTGAAGCTGCTCTACTTTTTGATCTTGGTTTCTGTTCCACTGTAGAGTTCAGTCTCTGAAATGATGTCCTCCGCAGATTTTGAAAATCTCTAACAATATTTCTTGTTTGTGAACTAATCATGCAGGTCAGGATTTTAATTTAACACTTTTCTCTGGTACATTAGAAACTTTCCTTTGATTGAAATACATGTCATTTCTAATCATAGCACATAGAGCCATGATTTAAGTATCTGTTCCCCATATAGGAAGATTACATTACCAGAATGTTGTTAATTTGCCTGCGCACAGATTGATTTAAAACATGAAATGTAGATTTTAGTACTATTCCATTTAGCATGGCTGATATTTCAGAAGAAACTTTACCTATTTTGTGCAAATTCATGGAGGATAGTTTTCTCCATCTCAGGAAGAATGTTCCCATCTATTCCTGGCTTTAGGAGCATGGCAGCTAATTTGTAACAGTGCTCTTTGCTTCTAACCTGACCTTGATCATTATTGTTAAGCCTTAGCTCTCTAGAGAATGTTAGAAGAACATTCTCATGAGACAGGACTGCAGCTATAAAACCAACAGAATGAAGCTGTCTGGCAGGTGTGCTCCCTGTGGAAAAACAAACAACAAAAAAACCCACGACCACCACCACCAAAACCAAACGAAAAAGAAAAAAAGAGAAGGAAAAAGATAGGTTTAATCAGTAGATGGCAGTAAGAGCCAACAAGAAGCCTGAAGGCTAGACCCAGACCTTTTGCACATTAATCATACATACAATGAATTCCACAAAGTACAAGCAGACAAAGACCTTACTTTGCCACAATCAATCTTTATTCACCACTAGATTACAGTGGTTAGATATACTTGATTGCCTTAGGTGCAGGAAAAAGCTTATAAATAACTATAAATGTAATCGGCTTAAATTTTTGCCGTTGCATTTTTTATTTTGTTTGTATTTTACACTGAGATTGGGGTGCAATTGGTTTATTCTTAGCTCTGCTATACGACCACCCAGTCCATCTGTCACCTTGACTGTGAAGCTGTAATTTTAATGTTTGGCTCTGCAAATGTTTATAGTGTCATTCTGTTATTTACAAAGGGAAGTATATAGCTTAGAGAGGGTAGTTGAAAGAGGACTGTCTCAGCTCACTTGTCTTTACTTCGAGACTTTTACTGCTGTGTGTCTGTGTTTTAAGTTGAAATGGCACAAGAATGGTGGAGTAAATGCTGCATTGTACTGCAGGATCCATTTTGGACAGCTCTATTTTCTAGTCTCCTTTTCTTTTTCAAAAAGTCACGATGTACAAAGGATGTTCTTTTTGTTCATTTCTTTGGAAAATTAGCAATGCAAATATTTTCTTAACATGCACTCAGCAACAGGAACTGTATATGTATACTCAAAACAAAAAGAAAAAAATGGAATAATGATGTGGATTTAGTTTCCACTTCACTATGCAATGAAACAACTTATTTCAAAATGTATATTTAGGTTGGTGTAATTTTGCAGATTTTTTAAAGTGCTTAGTTTATATAAAATACGAAGTCCATGCTGTATTTCTTGATTTGGTTCTATTTGTGCAATCTGCGTATTTGTGAAGCAGTCAGTCCCATGATATTTTTTTATTTAACTTAACAGCCCTTTCTCCATGAAAGAAAATTCTACTGTTTTTCTGCTTCTCATTCACTAGTGCAAATGTGCAAAAAATTTGTAATAATCCTAAAATTACTTGCCAAATGAAAGTATTTTCGCAGCATAACACTTAAATAACATTATATAAGGTAAAAAAAAAATAGAAAAAGGACTAAAACACCAAATGAAAGATAAATTATTTGTGGCGCTTAGTTATAAACACAGAGGTTGATATGGAGTACAAGATGGAAAAAAATCAGCTCAGAAAGAAGCTCTATCATGGCAAAGCATGGTTTTTGTAGGAAGCGAGCAGGGTCAGAGGTGCACACACACATACATGTATATGAATGTAGTTACAGATGTTGAAAGGATAATTACTTTATAGTACATTTTCAATATTAGGAACCACTACAGAACTTCTGAGTAGCTGCATTTGCCGTTGGATGCTTGCTTTAAGAAATTCAGCTACCACAATACAAGTGTAGATACCAGATTTCAAGCCGGTTGTTTAACAGAAATGAGTGCAATTCAGTAAGCGTCCCCCCAAGGTACACTGATGTTTTATATTCTACTGAAATCAGTTGCAGTGTGTCACACTGACATTGAAAGAAAACAACAAGTGGTGATTTCAGATTTCTCAGGTAAAAGAGCTGCAATCAGTTGATCAAACTGTAATTGCTTTTTACTCTGGAGTAAACAAATATGCATGGATTGTTCTTTGTGGTCATGCTTCATTGGTGTCCAGTTAGCTTCTGACATCACCAGCTTAAACTAAATCTCCTTTACAGGCAGATAATTTTATCCTTTTGCCAAGGACATTCACATAAGTCAGTGTTCTGTGTCTGCCTTGGCTGTAGGAGACTCGTCTGGTTTTGCTTTTTGAGAAAGAAATATATTTTGCTGAGAACTTCTCCATTCTAATATATTTGCATCATTTGTTTTTCTTTATTCTTTTATGTATCCCCTTCTCATTAAAGCTAAACAGCATATTCCTTCCAAAAAAAAAAAAAAAATAATCCCTTGCTGATCAAGTGCCAAAGAGTGCACAATAGACTTTAGTAAAAGCTGAGATTTATTCATTGCAAGTATAAAACCTTTGACCAGCCTGTAATTTAATCTTTTGTCTTTTTTTCTTTCTTTGTTTGTTTTCCTTTATCAAGTGATTGGTAGCCTGTAGAAAGCTCTATCCGTTCTCTTGATTAATACAGTGCAATATTACCTCTGGTTCCCTATCAGTGTGAAGATTCTAAAAACATAGTAGCACTCATGACATAGACAGTGTCTCAAACAGAACAACAAAAACGCTAAATATGTATAGTATTTTTTGTTAAAAATGTTGATGCAGGGCTGAAAATGAGGCATAAGATTCCATTACAATATAAACACTTTTTGAAAAGATGTTGTCATTTTTGTACTCAATTTTTTTAAGTTTGTTTTACACTGGCAGAATGTGTGGAGCCTGGACCTCTTAAAAAAAAATTTCCGAATTTCACTAGTACCTGTCTTTAATTCATGTTCACAGCTTGAAACTGGTTGGAATTGTGAAGAAGGTCAGCAGGTCTGAGTGCACACTTAAGTTTATATGAATAAAAATAACCACTGGGATCAAAGTCTATTCCACCTTATTCATTCAGAATGTAATCAGATAAATGTAGGCTTAACAGCTTCTCTGATTAAGCCCGAATTCAGATGGCTGATGTGAGTTCTGCTAGTACCTTGTTAGTACGGAGATATTTAGAAGCACCTTCCTCCTCTCCATTGCAGATTTTGTATAGGAGTATTATAATGCACTAATATCTGTCTTGAGAAAGAGGTGTTTATAATGTTAATTCACTTCTCACTAGTATCATAATGGCTAATGGCAAAATGATGTAACAAGGTAGTGGTGTCTGAAAATGAACAACATAAATAATGATCTGCAGTTCAGGCAGTATCAATGCTTTTAAAAATTAGAAAAATAGGAGACAGGTAATGCAAATATGACAAGCCACCTTGAGTATTTGGCAATGATGAAAATCCAGAGGAGAAGAGAGAACTGGAGATACAAAAAGTGGAGTGGGAAGAAACACAGCATTGACTATACAGAGGGATTTTCATGTAACATTCCAAATTAAGGAATTAACAAACACTCCACCATGAAAAAAACAGGATTTTTTTACAAAGGTTCCAGTATCAGCAGTATTAAATTACACAATTATTTTATTAAAGAGGATAGATTTGAAGCTTTATTAGTTCTTCAGAGAGAAATATAAACCCCTTTTATTAAACAGATCCTCACAAGACAGTGATCTTATACTTACTGGCCTGCAATGTTGTCATATGATCTAATTGAGAGTCCTTTGTATATACAGTTCTTTGTGTTGACTGCCATTCAAAAAGCAGGTAGCTGAAAATACCTCTCTCCAGCTGTCTGCCAGTGTACTCATCCATCACTTGCAAAATATACTCTCTTCAGTTTAAACAGCATAATTCAGTGTAAAGGTGTATTGAAACTGCTGTGACTCATTAGATTGTTACAAGACCAAGAGGGACAAGATACTGTACTTTGAGACTAGTTATTTTTGCTTCTGAATATCATAGTATCCTGTGCATCAACAGGCTGCCTGCTTGCGAAAACAGTTCACTTTTAAATGGTGTGCTCTGTCATCCAAGACAATATGGGCTGGAGATGGAACATAAGTGGAATGAAGCAGGTGACAAACTGGATTCAGAGGATCAACAGTGCAAGGTAGAACTGGCGGCCAAATGGTGTCGCTCAGGGTTGAATAACAGCATCAGTACCATTCAGCGCCTTTGTTAACAGCTTCATTGAAGAGATAACATACACCCCCAACAAGCTTGCTGAAGATACCAGGCTTGGAGGAGCTGATGATATACTGGAATACAGGGCAAATACTTAGGGTGACCTGAACAAGCTGGAGAAATGGACCCATAGAAAGGTCCTGAAGATCATCAAATGTAAATGCAAAGTCCTGCACCAGGGAAGGAAGAACCCCATGTGACAGCGCAGGCTGGGGAACTGACTGGCTGGAAAGCCACTTTTCTGAAAAAGACCTGGACTCAACAACAAATTGAATGAGTCAGGAATGTGCCCTTGCAGTAAAGAAGGCAAACCACATCATGGGCAGAATTGGCCAGAATGCATCTAGTAGGTCAAAAAATGTCATTATTCCCTTCTAACACTTGCGAGGTTGCATTTGGAGTGACGACTCTACCTTTGGGCTCCTCATTCCAAGAAAGACATTGGCATAGTGGAGGGAGCATATCAGGAGACTGTCAAGATCAGGAGCTGGAGCACATGCTGTACAAGAAAATGAAGAAACTTGGTTTGTTCAACCTTAAGAGAAAACTAAGAGAGTGCTCTTATTATTGTCTTCAAAAACTTACTGAAAGTGTGTGAAGAAGAGACAGTTAAACTTTTCAGTTTCACAGTAGAATGAGATGCAACAAATATAGGAGAGAGCATGGAAAATTCTAAGTATTAAAAAAAAAAAGGAGGAGGATCCTATAACAGTGGTCAAAGACTGGCCTGCATTGCCTAGGCAGACTGTGGAATATCCATTATCCTTGGGAGATACTTAGAATTTGACTGGAAAATGTCCTAAAAGACGTGCTTTAACTGTACATACTTTGAGCAGGAGTTTAAACTACATGGCTTCCAGAGGTACCTTCTGAGTTCTAGAGAGCGAAAATTTGCATTTGCTGATTCTGCGTATGAAAACTTGGGATAGTGGGAAAAGGTATATATTTCTTCTCCTCTGAAGATGAGAGATCATTGTGAAGATGGAGAGAAGTTGTCTTCAGAACTGAGGTTTTAGAAAAGCCAAACAATAAAATTCATTTTACCAAAAACATGCTAACTGTTGCTGTGAAGAAGAACCAGTTTCTGCTGTGTTGAAACAAAATGTTTATGAGGTGTAAGTGACTCAGTGGGGCATGGGACATTTTGGTTTTTCTTTAAGTTTCATTTAAAGAGTTGCCTGTGAAAATCACACTTTTTCTACATATTACTGAACTTCATTCTTACAACTATTTCAGTGGAATGCTCTTGGCATCTATAATTACTGCAAATATCCTGAAGGCTTGTCTGTCTTACATAAAGCAGTACCATATCTACACAACTGACCTACTGTTTGATGTGCTAGCTTCATTAACAACTTGTCTGCGCATAATTCCATATTCACTCGACAGTTCTGTTTGAAGACAGTTATACAACACTTCATTGGACAGTGAGATATATCCTAAGGAAGGTCACCTAGTCTAGATGATGTCTGAAGATATGGAGCATGTGCTATCTGAACCGACTCCTTGGGAAAGGTATTGACCAAATCTTCTCTTTTTTTCTTTTTTTTTCTTTTTTTTTTTTTTTCCCTGATCTCATAATCCCTCAAAAAATTATAAATTATCTAAATTTGAATGACACCTCATACAACAGCAAAAACTAGAGTGCAGAGAGTTGGGAAAGCTTATAACTATTGATAAAATACTTCTACCTAGAATGAGAATTGAGCAAACAGATGCAAAATATAAGACTGAAATGTTTTACTCTTTGTTTTGAAAGTCCAATCCACATAGAAGTCAATAAGTTTTTACTTTGAAGAACTTTTCACTCCTTTATTAAAGGTTTGGAACAATGAAGATTCACCCAATGCAATTGATTATCTAATTCTATTTTATTTAAAAAAAAAAAAAAAAGTCACTGAGTTGGTTTACATGAAAAAAAATCAATGATGATTTCAAAATTTATTTAGAAATTTGGAATATACTATGATGGAGAGGAATTCCTTCATGCAAGTTTAACAGGTATCTTTAATTGTACATTAATATTTTTATTTCCTGGAAGACATCGATTTTCCCCTAAAGTCCTTTCTTGATGGAGCTCAAAAAGTGGTCTTAGCTTATCCATTATAGAATTCAGACATTGAAATTTTAATCATATTTGTATCTTTATTTGACATTAGCTTACAGGAAAAATGTTTAATAGTATGGGTCATTTTGGATTAAAACACGCAGGATGCATTTTTAACTCGCCTTGTTTCTATGGCAATAGACTGGCAGATTACTAGTGAAATCAATGGCAAAGTATAATAAAACATATAAAAGTCACCTTCCTACAGAGAACCTTTTTACTTTTCCCTTGCTACTTTAATCTCTGTTGTCTAAATTATTTTCTTAAGCAGGACAAGTTTTTGCAATATTTTTAGTAGGTTGTTTTTGAAACACAAACTCTTTCAATTAAAGAAAATTCCAAAACATGGGACGGACCCATGAAAATCTCCTGAAGTTCAACAAGGCCAAGTGCAAGGTCCTGCACCTGGGCTAGGGTAATCACCAATATTATAACAGACTGGATTTACAGACTGTTTTTGGAAATGGAACACTTCAGTAAAACTTATTACTTCATTAGAAAGGACAAATTTTTTATTATTTATTTTTAAACATCTGTTTTGACTATACTAAAATATATAGACTAGAATAGAACAGAATATTTTCAGTTGGAAGGGACTTACAATGATCACCTAGTCCAACTGCCTGACCGTTTCAGGGATGACCAAAGGTTAAAGCATGTTATTAAGGGCACTGTCCAAATGACTCCTAAACACTGACAGGCTTGGCACATCAACCACTCCTCTAGGAAGCCTGTTCCAGTGCCCGACCACCCTCTTTGCAAAGAAATATTGCTTAATGTCAAGTCTAAATCTCCCCTGGCACAGCTTTGAATGATTCCCATGCATCTTGTCACTGGATATCTGAGAGAAGATATCAGCACCTCCCTTTCCACTTCCACTCCTCAGGAAGCTGTAGAGAGCGATGAGGTTACCCCTCAGCCTCCTTTACTCCAAAACAGACAAACCCAAAGTCCTTAACCGCTCCTCACAATACATACCTTCCAGCCTCTTCACTAGCCTTTTGCCCACCTCCGGACACATTCAAGAACCTTAATATCCTTCTCAAATTGTGAGGCCCAGAACTGCACACAGTACTCCAGGTGAGACCACACCAGTGCTGAATACAGTGGGACGATTACCTCTTTTGACCAGCTGGTTATGCTGTGTTTGCTGGACCTCAGGATGTGGTTTGCGCTCTTGGTTGCCAGGCACACCCACGGCTCGTATTGAACTGCTGCCAACCAGCACCTCCAGATCCCTTTCTGTCAGGCGGCGCTCCAGCCACTTCTCTCCTAATTTACACTTGTGTTCAGTTTTACTCCATTCCAGGTGCAGAATCTGGCATTTGGACTTGTTAAATTTCACCCTATTGCTGACTGCTCAATGCTTCAATCTGTCTAAATCCCTCTGCAAGGCTTCTTGTCTGTCAAGAGAGTCAGTAGCACCTCTCAGTTTGGTTTTACCAGCAAACTTGCTAAGGGTACATTCAAGTCCTGCATCCAGATCATTGATAAATGTATTGAACAGGACTGATGACAGAATTGAGCCCTGGCAACACTGCTGGTGTCTGGTCGCCAGTCAGATGTAGCCCCA
The DNA here is from genome assembly GCF_000690535.1 of Cariama cristata. Classification (NCBI taxonomy): domain Eukaryota; kingdom Metazoa; phylum Chordata; class Aves; order Cariamiformes; family Cariamidae; genus Cariama; species Cariama cristata. The sequence goes on along the minus strand of NW_009601930.1, from coordinate 26,943 downwards.
TTCACTACAACCCTTTGAGCTCTGCCCTTCAACCAGTTATTCACTCAGTGCACCGTGAACCTGCTAATGCCACAGCTGAACAGCTTGTCCAGAAGGACGTTGTGAGGGACAGTATCAAAAAACTTACCAAAATCCAGAAAAACTACATCCACTGCCTTCCCTTCATTCCCTAGGAAGGTGACCTTAGTATAGAAGGATAACAAACTAGTTAAACAGGACTTTCCCTTTCTGAACCCATATTGACTGTGCCTGATGACTGCATTATTCTTTAAATGCTTATCAATAGCACCCAGTGTGATCTTCTCATTCGTTCAGAACTCTGAGATGAATCTCATCCGGCCCCACAGACTTGTGAACATTTGGCTGATACAGCTGGTCTCTTACAATTTCAGTGTTCACAAATGGAGTCACTGTTTCCACACTCATAGTCCTCCAGCTCAGAGGAACAATCAGCCCAAGGTCTATCGTTATTATTAAAGACTGGGGGGAAAAAAAAGCATTGAATGCCTCCACTTTTACTTCATCCCTATTAGTCAGATCACCATTTTCAACAAGTATCAGTCCAATGTTTTCTTTAGACCTCCTCTTGCTATTGACATACTTAAAAAAACCTTTTTTGTTGCCTAACATGACACTGTCCAGTTTCAACTCTAATTGAGCTTTGGCCTTTCATGTCTTCTCCCTGTGTATATGAACCACAGCTCTGTAATCTTCCTGTGAAGCCTGAGTTTGCTTCCAGAGATCGTAAAACTTCTTTTTCCTCTTGAGCTCCACAAGAAGTTCCCTGTTCAGCCAAGGTGGTCTTCTACCCTGCTTGCTTGACTTTTGGCACCATGGAATTGCCTGCTCCTGTGCTTCTAAAAGGTGGTTCTTAAAAACTGACCAGCATTTGTGGACTCCTAAACCCTCAAAAGCAGATTCCCAGAGTACTCTGCTAAATGTCTCCCTGAATAGCTTAAAGTTTGCTCTCCTGAAGTCCAGGGTAGCAACTCTGCTGCCTTTTTTCTCATTGCACTGAAATTTTTAAACCTAACCGTTTCATGATCACTGTGGACAAGACAGTCACCTACCATCACATCCCCCACAAGTCCTTCTCTATTCACAAACAGCAAGTATAGGAGATCATCTTTCCTAGTTGTGGTAACTACTTGTGACAAGAAGTTATCTCCTACAAACTTCAAGAATTTCTAAGACTTGTTCGTCACAGCAGTATGATATTCCCTGCCAATGTCTGGAAAGTTGGAATCTCCCATAAGGACAAGGAAGATACCGAAAAATTTCAAGTTAGAATTGCAGAATTTTGGAAAGGTACATACTCAACTTCCTTGTTCTTTTACCATTTTGTTACCATTGATTATGTTTTTGCGCACTATTTGCCTAAAATAGGCGTCTAATGCCATCTGAGATCCCTTAGGTATGTAAGATATTCACATAGGGCTCACAGGTATGAGAGAAGACTTAAAGGACACGCATGTCTTTCTGACCAGCAACTAGATGTCTAAAACACTACTACCTAGTGCCTAGAGCTACTCCATATAACTATGCTTATGCAGCTGACTCCCATCCACCTTCTTCTACATGTTCTGTCTTATTTTAGATGTTTCTTAGAGGTTTTGACTAGTTCTTTCAGCTATTACTATTAGTCAATGCAATGTGAATGCCTGAGATAAGGGATAGAGTTGCTAAGTTTCTTGGTCAGATCAAGCCTGCTTTTGTCCATATTAGTTTGAAAAATTGCTAAGGAAAGATAATGCCTTTCTATAAAACACCATGTAGCCTGTTGTTGCTGTCAAAGCAAACATTTCTAACACAATTGTGGGAGATGAAACTTTAGATTTGGTGTTTAACTGAAAGATACAATCAAGATAATTTGGAGTCTGAATACAAACTATAAGATAAATTTGGAGCAGCAGCTTACATGGCAGGGAAAGGGCTCTTATAAACCATATACAAGGCTGGGAGATATGTCTTTGTAATCAACTGGATCTTAATTTGGCTCTCAAGCTCTTAAGACTCTCAAGGGCAGGATAACATTCATCACGTGCAGCAGAAGAAAAAATACTGAGGAAAAGGCAAACGTAAGTTCAAGTTAATTGCCTCTTTCACTAAACACTTGGTAATTTTACATATTCCTTATGCATTTTCTTTCAATAACCTTTGGATAAAACACAGAAAAAATGCAGGGAAAAGAAACCTAGCATTTCCTATTGTAAAGCTACACCACTTGTCTTTGCCCTCCTTCCCTTCTTTCTTAGTCTTCTTCGCCCTTTAAGTTGCATGCTACAGGATATTATCCGTGTTAGCAGTATTCTGGTTATATCGTCTCGGTTTGAGAAAGGTTTTCAACCTGAAATTTCTGCTTCCTGGGCAAGCAACGTCAGCTAGCTATAAAATTTGTGCAAAAAGCAGTTAAAAGTCTATAAGTAAGTATGTTTATGACTACTGTGTATCATACTGAACTCAGTGTTAGTGTGTGTTGGCATACTCTTTACATGTCTGTTATATCCGGTTCCTTAGGGAAAGTGGTAAGGAGCACGGAATCTTGAATGGATGTTGTGGTGGGTTGACCTTAGCTGGCTGCAGACACCCACCCAACTTCTCTCTCACTCCCGCTCCTCAACAGGACAAGAGGGACAAAATAAGATGAAAACGCTTTAGGGTTGAGGTAAAGACAGGGAAATCACTTACTCATTACCATTAGAGACAAAATAAATTTGACTTGTGGAAAATGAATTTAATTTATTGCCAATTAAAAGAGATTTCAATAGTGAGAAACAAAGACAAAAATTAAAACACCACCTTTCCTCCCCACACACTTTATTCAGACTGAGTTAGACTCCTTCGTTCCTCACTCCTTTACCTCTTCTTTCCTACCCACTGAGTAGCACAAGGCGAATGGGGAATTGGGGGTTGCAGTTGGTTCACAATCGTTCATCTCAGCTGGTCATTCTTCCTCTTGTTCCAGTGTGGGTCCTTTCCATGGGCTACAGTCTTTGAAGAACTGCTCCAGTGTGGATTTTTCCATGGGCTGCAGTCTTTCAGAATAGACTTGTTCCAGCATGAGCTCTCCATGGGCTGCAACTCCTTCAGGAAATCTCCACCTGCTCCAGTGTGGGGTCCTCCGTGGGATGCAGTGTGGATATCTGTTCTGGTCTGGTCCTCTCCATGGTCTGCAGGGAAATACTTGCTCCCCTATGGTCTCTTCCATAAGCTGCAGGGGAATTTCTGCTGCAATGCCTGGAGCACGCCTTCATTCTCCTTCTCCTTCTCTGAGCTCACTGTTTCTCACAATTTTTTCCTCACTCCTCAGTGCTATGTGGCATTTTGCCTTTTCTTATCTGCTTTTTCCCAGAGATGTCACTATCTTGGCTGAGAGGCTCAGTTGTGCTGTGTGGTGGGTCTGTTGGAGCCATCTGGAAATGTCTGTGTCTAGCATGGAGCAGCCCTGTCCTCCTCACAGATACCACCCCTGCAGCCCCCACTTGCAACACCTGGACGTCTGCACCCAGTACAGATGTAATTGCAGATAACTGTTAGCCTCTTCAGTTCTTGGGCACACACAACTGCAGGTCCTTAAGAAACTTTGGAAGTAACACACAATGCAGCGATGGCTCCTCAGGCACCTAAAAAGTTAGCCATATAGTATGTGGATTTTGCTCTTAAGTGTATACTCTCAATGTGTCTGGTGCATTTGAGGTTTAGTCCATAAATCTCTATACTCTTAACAATTGCTACCTCAATTTGGCAACCAGATAAAGGTAAAGAAATTTCAAACACCAGTAGAATCTTAAATTCATCACCAAAAATTATGTCTGCTTCTAAGATCGCAGTCTTTGAGTTCCCCGGTGTACAGATAATAAAGTTACAGACATTTCAGAAACCCTAACTGACAGACATACAGTGGTTTGGAAAAAAGATTTTCCATTTGCACTGTTTTAAAAGTATGAAGTAATCAGCTTATTCCTTCTGAAAAAACCAAATATATCACATATGCAAGTGATTTATCTGCTGGACAAAAGGTCTAATGCTGCTTTCAACACCAATAGTTTTACAACAATGCAATTCTGAATTCTAAACTTAGTTTGATTTGCCCCAGCCTGAGAAGACCATACATGTCTAGATTTTCTATAGAATATGTAATTCTGCTTAGTAGTCTCTAAATATCACAGAAAAGTATATTTTTTTTCTCTGCCTCAGATACTCATTGTGAAGTATATGAAATGTTTGTTTCAATGCAGTAAGTATGTTTCCAAAGGCTAAAGTAAAACTCAGGCTGTTGTTGCCTCTTTTGACATTTCAAGTATACTGAGACACTTCCTAGGGTCTTTTCTAAACAGATACATTCAGACACGATTATGCAGTCTTTCTAGATGCTTGAGGAACTGATTCTCTGTGCAGCAGATTCCTACCTACTTTGTCCTCCCCTCTGCTCTGCCAGTGTTCAGATTTAGACTTTTATGCTACTGTTTACTTTTTGCAAGGCAGCGCAACTTAACTTGCAAAACTAGATATTCACCCCAAAATGCCAGCCCACTAAGAACTCCTAAAATCGGAACTGATAAAAAGGTGAGTAGTTCTGGAGGTGAATGTGTTTTCTCCACAATGCTTTTTTATGAACAACTTAAATTTAAAGTCTACACTTTCTGCAAGTATCAGCTATAACTTTTTCTCTGAAAAATAGCTGACAAATTAGCAGTTACAGTGTCATATACTTCAGAGCACACATAGGAGTTATTAAAATTCATAAGAACTTCACAGTGGTCACAGATCATGTGTCTTTCATCTATGCAGTGCTCTGCACAATATTCATCAGACATTAAGAGGAGCATTTCTCCACTCCTCTCCACTCAGATCATATGCTTTCTACCTAAATTCTGGAAAGTGATCCTGTATGGGCTACTGTGACACATTGTAAAGTTCAGAGGGGACATGAAGCACGAATTGCATTCATGGCATGCTCTGAGTTCTTAATGAACTAGCAGGAACAGCCTGTGTGCTTATCAAAATGTGATGTTTTCTCTTCCTGCCTTAATCAATTTTTGTGTTAATGTTCCTTGCTGACCTGTCAACCTAGCATCTGTCTGGTGCTCTCACTTTCCACTGCAATAATCCAATCTAGAAGTACAAAAGCATAAAAGGCTGGTGAAAACCTTACACAAAGGGAATTTATAATAGATTTTTTACGCAATGCAAAAGTAAAATAGAAGTAGCTGAGAAAGCAGACCACAAAATACTGCATCAGTAATAAGCTGCCATATTTAGTATTCCGCAGTATTATACCATTGTTGATACCTCCTCTGGTGATTTAGAAATCATAGAACCATAGAGTGTCCTGAGTTGGAAGGGACTCACAAGGATCATCAAGTCCAACTCCTGCCTCTGTGCAGGACAACCCAAAAATTCCCACCATGTGTCTGAGGGCATTATCTAAATGCTTCTTGAATACTGTCAGGCTTGACGTTGTAACTGCTTCCCGGGGAGCCTAGTCCAGTGCTCAATCACCCTCTGGGTGAAAAACCTTTTCCTAATATCCAACTTAAACCTCCACTGTCACATCTTCATGCCATTCCCCCAGGTCTTATCACTGGTCACTGGAGAGAAGAGATCAGTGCCTGCCTCTCCTCTTCCCCTCGTGAGGATGCTGTAGACTGCGATGAGGTGTCCCCTCAGTCTCCTCCAGGTTGAACAAACCAAGTGACTTCAGCTGCTCCTCATAAAGCTTCGCCTGTAAACCCTTCACCAACTTCGTAGCCCTCCTTTGGATGCCCTCTAGTAGCTTTATGTCCTTTTTATATTGAGGTGCCCAAAACTGCACACAGTACTCAAGGTGAGGCCACACTAGTGCAGAGTAGAGCAGGACAAACACCTCCCTCGACTGGGAGGCTCTGCTGTGCTTGATGCACCCCAGGGTACGGCTGACCCTTTTGGTTGCCAGCACACACTGTTGGCTCATACTCAACTTGCTGTCCACCAGAACTCCCAGGTCCCTCTCTATGGGGCTACTCTCCAGCCTCTCCTTCCCCAGCCTGTATGTACATACAGGGTTGCCCCGTTCCAAGTGCAGAATCTGCTAACATTATCTCTGTCTCGTGTCATGTGGGTAATAGATTAATCATATTTTAGTTTTGCAGAACTTTTTCTAACATCATAATTTATCTCCGGAATGAATACCTTTTTGCCTAATTTCAACTACAGCAAGGTAAATTTTGATACAAGGGCCACAGTGCTGCAGCTGTGTTGCATTCAGCCAAAGTTTTACTTCTGAAAATATAAATTTCTCTTTTGAAAGTTGTTGGAAAAGCTCCAACTTCCTCTTCAACTTCACTTCCTTCTTTCTGTCTTTTCAGTAACATTTTATTGTCCATCTAGTAATGGTCTTGTTTTGTTTGGGGCCATTACGATATTTTCACTCCTAAAATATTAAAAAAAACCCTCTTCTTACATTTAATTCTACCACCCCTGGTTTCCAATTCATAACCTTTTTTTTTTGTGCATACACAATCCATTGCCGTAAATCTTAGATGATATTTAATTTACCTCTTAGCATCTCATTTTCTTCTATTGTATTTACATTTTTAATTTCTGTCTTCGTTTTATAATGGATACAGGACTGGACTTTAATGAAATTATCATGTATATGCTCTGTTTTCTATTAAAATGAGTCCATATTCCTTTTTTCTACAAAAAAGAAAACATAAGGCCTGTTGAAAAAGGGTTCTCTGCCATTGTCCTTTAGACATAATTTTAGTATACATTTGTGAACCAACTTGGGAAAATAATTCTTGATTTAATTAATAAAGCCACTTTAGAAAAAAACCAAACAAAACAAAACCACAAAATTCATCCCTATATTTGAGTACCCTGTTGCACACTGTCGGATAAATAAGGGATGGTGTGATTTTAACTTATACCATGAAAAAGAAACTATGACAGAAAAATCAGTCAATTGTTAACAAAGAAATTTTTTTTCTCATAATGTTCATATATTTTTCCTAAATATGAATGCTAATTAAAAAATTGAAGGGGGTAAAATCTGTCTTTGCAGAAATTCACAGATAGATACAGGGAAATTGTGCTAAACGCGTAATGTCTATTAACTGTTCTCTGAACCCTTACTGACATTTGCAAAGAGCGATTAAGGCTGGGTTAGAGGGAATAAAATGTGAGACAAGTTATGGCTAAAAAGATTTGACCCTCTTCTATACAAATACAAAAGCTAGTTGAGGACAAAAAGTTACTGAGCAACCTAGAAAAAAGGATTTATGGCTATCTAAAGATAAAGATTTAAGGAATCCCACAGCAATTAATTTTAAACAAACTGAAGCATTGTATTGTCAAAAAGGTCAATACTACTAAAGCCTGTCATTAATTGTGCATAATTTTACTGACATCGGGAGTCACTATCAAAGGAAATTGTCCTATTAGTATATGTTTTACATTGTATCTGTGAGTGTACCACCCATGCAGCCTAAACGTCCCTTTTTTGGATACCCTTACAGCTACAACTATTAAGTAGATAATACTTAAAATAGATTAGACATTTCAGATTGTTTTAAGAAATAGTTTTAAAATGACACTCCTCCTAGAAACAGTGAACTGTTCCATGTTCTAATACCAGCCCTAAATTAAACAAAATAAGCACAGAAACATTACCAAGAGATGAATTATTTATCATCTACTAAGACTCACAGAAAAACTAATGCTGGAAGGGACCTCTGTGAGCCATCTAGATCAACTTACTGCTTGGAGCATGGTGTATTGGAGTTACTCAAGGTTGATCAAAGCCATGCCTTGTTCAGTTCTGAAAACCTCTAGGTAACCTGTGCTTAGTGATTTTTTTTCTTTTGTTTTATTTACATGCATACCACAACATCCCTTGTCAGAGCTATGACCTTTGTCTTCTGTCCTTTTATTGTGTATCTTTGAGAAGAATCTGGCTTGGTATCTTTCTTTCTGAAATGGACATCTACAGTGAGGTCTGTTTTCTTCCCAGTTTGTGTACATGTGTGTTCAGGTGCTTGAGACAGGCCCCCGTCACCCTGCTTTCTCATGGTTAGTGAGAGATTCTTTCTTGTACTCCTCTCCCAGATGTATTTTCCCCTAATTCCTGTTTCTTTGTTTACCCTTGGGGTAACCTAATGTTATCATGTACGAAATGGACATCTACAGTGAGGTCTGTTTTCTTCCCAGTCTGTGTACATGTGTGTTCAGGTGCTTGAGACAGGCCCCCGTCACCCTGCTTTCTCATGGTCAGTGAGAGATTCTTTCTTGTACTCCTCTTCCCCTAATTCCTGTTTCTTTGTTTACCATTGGGGTAACCTAATGTCATCATGTACCACTCCAAATCATAAAGTAGAATCTCACAGTATTCCAAAAAAAGCCCTACTAGTCTATGGCAAATTGACAACCTGTTAAACCTTCTGTTTAAGGTTCAAAATACTATTTTAAGTTGCCTGTGTGTGTCTATGCTTTTAAATAAAGCACAGAAAACACACTGTTGCCTGAGTGTTGACTAAGACAAGATAAGGAAGGCGAAAAGATCTATGCATTTTATTGTAATAATTCAGAGAAAACAAGCCACTCAAGGAGAAAAAAAAAAAGGAAAAAAAAAAGGCAGGACATGGATTTTGCAGATCAACTGCCTTTTTTGAGGAGGACAGAAAGGTTCACTTGTTCTCATATTTGTTCACATACAAAAAGTAATGTAATAGAAGAAAAGCTGAATAATATCGTTCATTTGGTAAGCACCTTGACCTGAAGAAGATATCAAGTGGTACCAGAACAACAGAAACTACACCTTAGACTCAGTCTAAATGACACTCAGGCACCCTCTCACAGGGAAATATTCTAGTCTGTGCTATTTGTAACACTCTATTTATCCCTTGAGTATTTCCTAGACATGAACAGTGAACGATTCTTGATTTTTAAAATCAACTTGAAAACCTTTTTAAAATGTAATCTCCTGTGCAATTAAAAGAATAGTACATTAACAGATAGAGGAGTTGGAAATATAGTCCATGAATTCCATTTCAGTAGTACAGCCGTTTTGTATTTATTGCAGGTAATATTCATCTTAACTCATGTAACCACTTGTTAGGAATGCAGTTTGAGGGTAACATTAATAATACAAATTGCCAAACCAGTCTTTGATATACAGGCATTCAAGCTTCTTGCTTCACTGTACCCAATTCAACAGGAATATTATTCATAAAGCAGCTCTTTAGCATTTGGAGATTCATTTCCTATTTTAAAGCACAAAAATTAGACATCTTTGAAATGTGTAGTTACTTCCTATTAGTCTTTAGACTTCCTTAAATTATGACAAAGTTAAATAGTGACATTTTTGTTCTTTATTTTTGGAAAAACAGTAAAATAAGCATTTCTGCTATTGAAAGGAAACAAATATTTACATCTAGCATGGAAGAATTCAATAATTCCAGTTATGGAAATGCAACTTATTTTTGTGTATTTTAAATGGGAAATGACTACGTAAAGGAAGAAAAGAACCGCTTAGTTTAAAATAAAAGTACAATTAACTTTATTTCTGGTTCCTAATGCAAAGAAGATTCCCTATTTGCCCCATTTTAAAGTTTTCTTTGGGTCAGAATATTATTTTGCTGACATCACCAAAGTTAACAGTGATTTGTGAAACACAGATATTGGAAAATATTGTACATATTTACCTAAATTTTTATGATTATCTGAACACAGTCCTAATGTTTTTCTTCTTTAAATTTCTACTGAAATTGGCAAAATTGTAACTGTCAGTTGATTTTTAGAATCAAACACAATTCATAGTGAAATGCACCCCTGTCTTTCTTCCAGCCAAGATCTTTGACTTGCCTTACTAGCAGTTCTTGTCCAGCTGTGAAGGAGATGAGACATAAAACAAATCATTGGATCAAATATGACTAAAACCGAAGAAACAATCTTCATCTCAGAGACATGTAGACTACCACACTATCCATATACTTTCCCCACGTTTATTCTGAAGAAAAAGTATCACAGAAATGTCTCCAGTGGCATCTATCAACTTTCCTTGATGTGTCCAAGTATCAAATGGGAGGCTGACAAAAGAACAGCATCTATTGTTTTTTTGAACCGTCTTTCATACATATTCCTATAAAGGTTAATCTCCTTCTGACCCCATTCTGAAAAATAGGTACAATGTTTGCGAACTGGCTTCCTCTCAGATTATACTGTGCACTTAATATTGTCAGGTTTTCTTCTCTTGTAAAGCCTGAACAGACATACTGCATTTATCTGCATGTGTGAGAAAGTTCCACGCTATCCAGCAGTAACATAGCCAGTATTTTCACCAAATTATAAAATATGATTTCTCTATTCTTCTAAAGTCTACTTAAAGTAGAACTAAAAGTTATCCAGTGCCATTATTCTGCAAGAAAAATATACCAAAACCCACAACTTTTTGTTTGTTTGCTTGTTTTTTACCCATAAGAAACATAATTTAGATGGGAAGGAAAAAAATAACTCTTAATAGCCAAGGAAGCTTAGAAGTACTGCATATTTTTCATTACTTTAAGAGAGGTAGAATGGGTTAAAGCACATGAGAACAAGGAATTTATCTTTTATGGCAACAGGCAAATTGTAGTCTTACCTCTGCAGAGAATGTTCTCTCTTAATCTTATTTTCAGTTCTGACTTAAGCATATCAACTCTTTCTGCAATAAAAAAATGTCAACTTTCAACATCACAATCACATCATGACCTAATACAGTCTCATGGAACCTTCCCGTAGACGTGCAGAACCCTATGCAGTTACTTCATATCCTGCTATTCCTGCCTTGAGTCGCCATCCTTCCATTTTGAAACCTTCTCAGTTCAGAAGGCTGAATTCAAAAGAGGGTAAGCCAAGAAATATAAAGGAGATACAAGCCTAACGAGTTTCCAGAAGACTATCTTTTCTGTGACTATCTAGATAAAAGCTTGCCTACCTGTAATGTCATGAAATATGGAGAGTATATAACCACTATCATATCTTTTAGACCCCATGGTACTCATCCCATGGTATTCTTGCCCCTAAGCTTCACTCGTAAACCAAACAAGACTCCAATTATCTGTTATGGAGATCAATAGTGCAGGGGTGAGATTTTGTTCCATTTTCCATACCAGTAATACAATTTTCTAGTTTTCCTTTTAAATTTATGGTTTAAATAACAATTTGTGTATAGCAAAGGAGGAGAGTTTTAGATTTTCAAATGCTACATGTCTACAGGGAACTTGAAAAGTGTTGTAAAAGGCAGTTGAAAAAATAAACCTTTAATATTGCTAAATCAATGCTGTACTTAAGTCACCTTCATTATTTTTGAAAGCTTACACTCACACAACTCCTCCCTTCCCAAAACAAAGGTATTAAAGAAACAATCAATATTTAGATGGAGTAGGAAGACTGCCTTCAATATTTGTGAATAACATCTGGAAAAAGGTGTCTCAGAAAGAATTTATTAAATTAGAGCTGCATCTGAATCTGAGACTCTGAGTAAAATGTTGTATGTGTAAAGTTTATGTATTTTTAATAAACTAATCATTAATATTTCAAACCTGTTTCATTACTGAACTGCATAAGTGTGGCTATCGTATTTGATAAACACTGAATCTTGCTTAATTGATGATTTTCCAGTAATTGGACCAAATAAGTCTGGTTTCCTTATTTGTTATTTTCCTTGCCACTGAAAGGGAAGAGGTTATTCACATGGCTCAAACTAAGGTCCTTGCAAATGCCTTCTTCTTTCCATTAACCATATGGCATTTTACTGTAAGCATTTTTCTTTATATCCACTTAGATATTTAAATGTGGTGTAGTGCAGACCATATGAATATATCTCCCCAAAATGGATGTGGCCCTGACAAAGATTAGTTAATGTCACTCTCATTTTGGGATAATTGCACAGAGTGCTTACAGGCTCAACAGCATCTTGAGGGGGGGAGCAGGAAATAAATAAAATGCATTTGAAAGATCTGACTTCATCTCTTTGCAAGTGTGTAAGCTGAGGCTACTTACACAATAAACTTTTTCTTTGTAGACTCAATAGCATACATTTTTAGTGCAGCAATGTAAGAGCAAACTTTAATTCTGGTGGTTGTAGCATTGTGTGACTAAGCAAAATGCACCCTGGAATTCCTGCTCCATTGTGATTGATGACTATGATAAAACTAATTTGAACAGTTAGATTAAGTGTTTTCAGGATGTGGACATTAGTTTATCTCTTGCTTTTTCTGGATTTTGTTTGAGGCTTTTGCCACAGCACCTGATGCCAACAAATCTATAATCTCATTTGGGACCTCTGTTAATGGTCAATATTGCCTCATACAAATCATAAGAGATTATGCTCTAAATGCTTGTACATTACTTAATGTACTATAGCCAGGATTCCAATTTCTGCTTCTGAGTCACTGTAATAGAATGAATAAATAATAGCAACTCAAGGCACAAAGCCCTGACTTTCAGTTTTAACTGCTTCTGTATTTCCTAACCCTGGTTGTCTACAGTAGTGATAGTGTCCAAATTTTCTCCTGATGTTAACAGTCTGTCTTTATTCTTATATAGGATCTGAACTTCTACAACTACCCCATCAAAAAGTATTTGTTAGTTGTATGATTAAAAATGGCAACATGCTCACTGCAGCAAAGTTCAGAGGAACTGAAAAGTGGATAATCTTAGAGAATACAGAATTTACAAAGGAGGAAGGGGAAGGAGTGTATTTGCTAATCAACCCAAAATCTTTGAATAATTGGTGAATCTAGATTGGATTTGGATTGCACTCAGTCTACACTGAAAACATTTTATATCATTAATAATAATAGTGTTGGTCTATAACATATAACTGTGTGAATGCAATGTAAAGAGCTTAAACAGGTTAAACTGGTTTTTTTTTCCTTTAGACTGTTGGGTTTTTTTGTTTTGTTTTGTTTGTTTTTTCCTCCTTTTTTTGAGGGAAAGGGTCACAACCTTGCAAATACTTCTGGACTATCTTAGATTCCCAAGTAGTAAGAAGGATGGTAAGGCACAGAGCCAAATTATTTCAATCATCAGCTTTTAAAATGCCTATGCAATGTGTAGGATAGGTTACATTAAATAATGACAAATGTTTACACAGTTTGCTGTCTCATCTGTCTGTTTTTACCAGTTGAACAACCAGACAAATAGTATGAAGATTTGATCCGTTGATGTTTCTCTTCTGGCTCTCTAAGAGCTTCAGATAAAAGAATTTATTTTCACTTTCACAAAAATGCCCTAAACTTGCACTGTGCTTGTAGATAACACACACTAATATTTGCTAAAGTGGTACATGAGGAATTAGATTTCTGCAGTTTCTGTTTTGGTCAGATCAAGTCTCTAGTCTTACAGATGTAAAAAAACCCAAACCCCAAACCATCCTTCTTTAGCCATCAAACAATTAAGAATGATAACTGCTGCTGTGGTGGTCCCATGTAAGCATCATAAAAAAAATATAATTATATAGCGACAGATAGACCAATGTTTATCTTGAATGACTCTGTGAAGCCAGTCATTTTATGACAGATTAAGTCCAATATAACTAAAGATCACAATTTTACTTCAAAAAATAATGCAATAAAATTAGAACTTAGACTGTATGTCTTACTCAAAGAAGTTCTGTCTATAAACACCACATATTGTTGACTTTTCTTTACACAATTAGTTATTAGCTATAAGAATTTTGTTCTTGTATATAGAGCCTTTTTGTGAATGAAATTAAATATCTTACAAAAATAGCAGGGTTTTAGTCTTTCCTTACAGGATCAGTTGAAATTGGGATACTCTCCATTGAGATAGTGTCTGATTTTCAGAAAATCTTCTTTGATTCCTTCTTATTATCCCGCATGTAATTTGTTTACCCTTGCTCTTGTTTTCATCTCTCAGAGTTTTCCACGGATTTGCAAAGTCATTTCTGTACTTCCTGTAGAGACAAGTAATGCCTGGAACTCCTAAAATTCAATGAAATATGAACAAAGAAAACTGGACACTCCTCCACTTTTCTTCTCTGTACCCTAAAAAAAAGCACCTTGTATTCTTTTATCTTTTTTTTTCTTCTTTTTCACACATACAACTAAGCAGCCTTTTTTTTTTTTT